>NW_007733334.1:73421-82800 GCF_000696425.1 Galeopterus variegatus | reverse complement strand
ACATCTATACACCAGGCCACGTGTTTTATGGCAGCAATAGAGATGCGGGTAAGGTAGAGGCCCCACTCTCAAGGAGCTCAGAGTTTAATGGGGAAAGAGAGAAAGGCAGACAACAAGGACCTTGAAGGGAGAAAGCAGCCACCACCCCTGCAAGGCAGAAAGGGGGCTTCTCAAAACTCAGCAGTGGCTGGTGCAAGGAAAGACCTTGCAGGGGGGGTGGAACAGCATGCAAAGGCAACTTTGAAAGGTATTTTCAGGAAGCTACAAACAGCTCTGCCTGACGCAGGGGGCTAGGAGATGAAGCCAAAGAGAGAAGCAGTGGACAGATCTTAGGGGACTGTATATGCCCTGCTAAGGAGTTTAGATCTAATACTCTAACAAGTTGGGAGCCGTTCCTAGAGGAGTAATAAAACCACGGAGCACCTGTAAGTGTGGAGTGTGTGGAAAAGAATGAGAGTGAAACACTCCCAGCTCCAGGCACCCTGGCGCCCCGTGCACAGTGGGCAGCACATGTGCTCAAGCATCCCAGGAAAGCTCAGGTGAGCCCATGTGTAGCCTGGCCAGACAAGGAGCAAGCACGTGGCACTGGGGAGAGGTCTGGGGTCAGAGGTGGGCTGGGTGGCAGCAGAGACGCTTCTAGTAGTCAGCGAAGTTCTCCTGAGGTGCTGGCCCAGAATCCCCTCCACCTGCCAGCCCAGCCACCCAAGAAAACAAATGAAAAGGATTCATTACGTCGGAAGCCAGCGAAGGTAATCTTCTCTTTATCAGATAATGAGAGTGCTCTTCAGTAGCTGACTATAAAAGCAAATCTTTACAAATACTGATCCCAAATGTGATGGGAAATACAGCATCACCACAAACTGCCCGTGTTACTCACACAAAAAAAGACCTTCCATAAATTCCAGACACAATTAGAAATGCAAAGGTAGCAAAGTCATAGACGGAGGAGGAGGGGAAAAAATATTGGTTCTAGAAAGACAGTTAACAGGGAGGAAATATTGATATTGATTTCTACTTTTACAGCAGCAAGAATAATCAGGCTGAACTGGAGACTCAATTAATATACTGGGTTTTAACCAGAGCACCAAAAGCAAAGTTGGCTATGCTGAACATGTTAAAAGCCTGCTCAAATCAATTTAAAATAATTTCCCCTCTTCTAGCGTTGTGACAAATTTATTAACAGACTTAATTGAAAGGATTACTCAATCCCCACACCCCACCAGCAAGTGAGTAGGTGACAAGTCTTAATATCCCAGGGCCATTGATGGAAGCCTGAACACACGGAGGGGTCACAGCAAGGGAGGCAGAGATGGAAAGACGTGGGCCTGGATGACCAGCTCCCTCAGCAAGTCCCCAGATCGCCCGGGCAACAGCAGTGGCAGGAGCAGGCAGGGCAGGGTTTGCCCGGGCATCAGTCTGGGTCAGTGCCTTCTGTGGCAAGCAAGAATGCACTGAGAAAACAAGGACAAAATTGATCACATGTGGCAGCCAGTGTGTCACTGCACTCAAACTCGAAAGACATACAGGAGAAAAAGGACACAAATCAGAGGAAGGAAAAGGAAGAGCAACCCCAACCCAGTTTAAAACAAGCACCGCAGTTATGGAGGCAGGGGAGGAATGGGAGAAGATCAAAGGAGACAACCTTGCAGTCACAAAGGGTGAAAAAGTCGAGAGATCTCATGTACAGCATGAGGGCTATGGTCAATTTATTACATTGTATACTGAAAATTTGATGAGAGAAGATTTTAGGTGCTCTTACCACCAAAGAAAAGGTAACTGGAAGGTGATGGGTATGTTGGTAATCATTTCACTATGTAGATGTAAAATGAAAAATTATATTGTACACCTAGAATATAAGGAATTCAAAAGAAAAAATACACTGAGTCCCTCGAATTCTACCCAGTAAGTGAATGTTCCTGTATGAGCTCTGCCTCTGCATCTACTGCCCCTTTCCTATGCAAGCCTACATGTCGTCTCCCCTGGGTCATTCCAAAAGCCTCCTTGTCCATCATCCCAGGATGAGTCCTGGCCTGCTGTCATTCAGCCTCTTCCAGAGGAGTGACATCAGAATGGCGTGTCTCACACAAAATTACCATCAGAGCTCTTGCTTAACACTCCCCTGTGTCTCCCGCTGTCCCTCATGTAAGCCCAGATGGCAAGCGCATCGCCAGCCTCTTCTGCCAGCCCTGTCTGTCCCGGACATCCTGCCATATGGTCTTGCAATCCTGGTTCCCTTTCATTCCCAGAGCCCCCGTGGGGGCTTCTTCCTCCTCCACGTCCACCTGGGCTGGGGGCATTCACTCTGCCTGCAGCACCCTCCTCCAGCTTGTCTGTCTGTATGAGTCAGGGAGGCCTTGCTGCTGTAACAAACACCCCCACACTTCAGTGACTCAACACCATGATATTTGTGTGCTCACATGCTCACCTCCCCACTCAGTGACCCCTGCTCTTCTGTCATGCAGAACCAGGCTCCTCCCAACCAGTGGCTTGGCATCCCAGGGCCTCGGCACTCAGCTATGTCTTCTGCATCCAGCTAGCAGGCCAGGCAAGAGTCACCTGGAGGTCCTGCTGGGAGGGTTCGTGGACCAGGCCTGAGGGAGGGGGAGGGAGGACACCGTTTCTGCCCACATTCCATAGGCTGGGAAATGGAGGGTATCTGTGTGCCTAGTGGGAAAAAGTAACCATTTGAAAGCGATTAGCCTGTTTCTGGGGCAGCATCTTCCCAGGACCAGGCACAACCCAATCTCCTCCTGCAGCCTTTACTCTTCCGCCCACCCCCACTTGCACTCAGGGACCTCTCTCCTGTATGACAGCCACCAGACACTAAGCGTATGGCAGCACTGACTGAGTCTGTGCTTCTGAGCCCCACACCCCACCACCAAAACAAGCCATAGCGTGTGTTAGGACAATGCTTATTTGTCTTAAAGTGTGGAACAAAGTGAAGGGAAACAGGATAAGATGTATGCATATGAGGAGGGGGCAAGAAAAGAAGCAAACTTTTTAAAGTCCCCCTCCCCTGGATAAATAGGTCTCTAAATGAGTGAATAAACAGAAGGAAGGAATGAGCAAGGTGAAGGAAGAAGACAGCCTTTGCGTCATTTATGTAACAGAAACAGTTTCTCCAGTTCATCGCTGTGCCAGGCACTATGCTAAGCTCCTTTTATCTGGTATTTCTTTTAATGCTCAGCAGCAATCCCGTGAGGTAAGTGCTATTACTATGGACACCTTACAAGATGAGGGAGTTGAGATTCAGAGATGATGAGCAACTGGTTCAAGATCATGCCCTCCGAGTGATGTAATTGGGATTTGGAAACAAGTGTCCCACACCCAACAGTGTACAGAATAACAGAGGATGTGACTAGAAGGATAATTATCTGCAATGGGGTGCATGTCAGGAAAGACATCCAGGGTCAATCAGAATGCACCAGAGCTGGGCAGCAGCATGAAGACACATTTCACTGAGCTCCACGTGATGCCAGGAAAAGGCCCCCTCTTCCGAGCACCCATAACCTGGCCCCATTCTCTCACTGGGACCAAAGAGGACTGTGGTAAACAGATCTATGGCAGCACCACATCTTCTTCCTATAAAGAGCAAACTTCCCCAGCCATCCTGCCCATTCCACCCACATGCTTCAGGCTGGGATCCATGGGGACGTCTCCATTCATTCCAGGAAAGAGCAGGAGAAATGTTGATATTCTGAGCTGCATGTTTCATTTTTAAATTAGAAACACTTACCTATTAATTCATATTCTCACCATTTTTTATTACTTTTGAGCACTCAAATTATTTGTGCCCTGTTTTTATGAGGCCCCTAATCTTCAGCTCTGAGGGCCTAAAATTGTCATTCAGTCTAAATTAATAGCAGTTTTATTGGCTCATTATTTTTGACATCTGGTTGGAAGTACAAAGCAATAACTATTAGGTAATAATCGCAGTAGGCTGTGATTAGAAACTAATAACGTTAGCAATAAACTTTAAACATGGTCGCCATGAAGCTTGATCCCAGAGAAAGGACACAGAGCTGCCTTTTCCCAGTGGAGAGAAACTGGTGCAGGGAGCTGCAACCCACCTCCCAGTTTCCAACAGACTGGACTGCCAGCACATTTGTAACTTATGTCACCAAAAACAAAATTTGATTCTGTAACAGGAAAGAAAAATGATGGTAAATGAAAACTGCTTTGCTTGAATGGAAATATAATAGAAGGAATACTCTGTATTTCCTACATTTCCAAATAATTTACACAGATTTCTAATATTTTTTCTCTCAAAATTTTTCTCCCTGCTTCAACAAATGTACAGGAAGCATGCTCTTGTGCTGGTAATTACTGATATTTATTGAGCACTCTTCTAAGCCCTTCATGTACATTGTTGCATGCAGTCCTCACAAGCAGCCCATAGGGTTGCTGCTATCTTATTCCCATTTACAGATCAGGAATCTGAGGCACAGAGAAGTCAAGTAACCTGTCCCAGGTCACGCAGCTCACACAGTAGTACAGCTGAGGTTTGAACCTTCAGCAGTAACACCCACAGTCTAGCTGTGATACCAAACTGCTGTTCTTGCTTTCATTCTGCAACAAGTTTTTACTGAGCATCTACAATTTGCCACGCACTCTTCTATGAGCTATAGCAGCAGGAGAACGGGGTGCAAAGAAGCATAGGGAGCCATGCTCCTAGGCACTAACCCATTTGCTGGATTCTTGCAATAGCTTCCTAGCTTCTGACCACCTCCACCTTCTCTGGCTTTTCTCTACAAAGCAGCCAGAGGGATCCTGTCACAAATGTAATTCAGCTCAGAACACTCCTCTACCTCCCTTTCTTGCTCATAATAATGGGCAAATTCAGCAGAACGGCCCCTGTCTTCCTAGAGCGCCCCTCGTCTGCCCCATTCAGTCCACACCAGTCCCACATGCCTCCTCTTCACTCAGTAAATAGACTCATGCCTCATACCTCAGGGCCTTTGCACTTGCCATTCCCTCCACCTGGAATGCTCTTCCTAGAGCTCTCTTCCCATTATCTCTCTTCTTAAATTTTTTTTAAATTGACTGATGATAAATTGTATATATTTATGGTACACATTGTGACATTTTGATATGTATACATTGTGGAATGACTAAATCAAGCTAATAAATATATCTGCTAACTCGTACTTATTCTTGTGATGAGAACATTTAAAATCTACTCTCAGCAATTTTCAAGTATGTTATACATTGCTATGAATTAAATTCACCGTCTAACTGAAACTTTGCATCCTTTAACCAACATCTGTCTCCCCCTTCCTTTCCCCTTGCCCCTGAGCCCCTGGCACCCACTATTCTCCTCTCCGCCTCTATTGGTCTGATTTTTTTAGGCTCCACATACGAATGAGATCATGCAGCATTTGCCTTTCTGTGACAGTCTTGTTTCACTCAGCATAACATCCTCCAGGCCCCTCTCGTTATCTCTGTTGCTTGTCTGTTATTTCCTTCAGATTTTGCTCAAACATCACCTTGCAGAGTCTCTGAAAATCCCTTTTAAAATTGTAAACCCCTTCCCAAGTGATACTTACCACCCCTTTCTTGTTTTAATTTTTTTTTTACATGGTACGTACCACAAACTATACATCTTAGCTGGCTAGTTACTAAGTTTGTGGTTAGTTTAATTCACTATCTGCCCTCCACTAAAATACAAGTTTCAAGAAATGTGTCCCTTCTGTCCATTGCTGTATTCCCAGTGTATAGAATGGTGTCTGGCACATAGTAGATGCACATTCATGTCTGTTGAGTGAATAAATAAATCTTGCCCCCAAGGTTCTTATCTGTTTAGAAAAATGAGCTAAACTCTCCTCTGCCCCTGTTCCCAAAATAACCAACATCACAAACACCTCTCTTGTAACACAGGTTACAAGGCAGTCAAGGGGTCAGCACCTGGTGAGGTTACAAACTGGAAGCTGTGGGATCCTGCAGCTGTGTGAGGTCTTTCAAGGCACTGGGATGTAGAAAGGTTTCTGGGAAGAAATATAGAGCTGAGCATAGAAGCAGGAGCCAATTCTTGGTTTAAATCCTGACATTGCTATTTACAAGGTTTTGTGCCCATGCCCTTAAGTGAGTTAATTCAACCTGTCTGAGCCTCAGTTTCCTCATTTTTACACTGACAACTATAGCAACTCCCATGCATACAACTCTTGAATAGACATTATCTCATAGATCCTCAAAGTAGCCCTAGGCAGTGGTCATGTGAAACAGGGGTCACTATTAAGCTCTCCCTTTACAGATGAAGATACTGAGGTTTAGAGTGATTCCATGTCTCATCCACACTCCCAGGTCCAGCAGGTGGCCAATGCAGGACAAATATTGCCTTTAGTAGGTCCGATGCCTGTTGCACCACATCATACAGCGTATGTATATCTCAGCACTCAGATATTCCTAGATGTCAGTCACACTACCTTGCTGTGCAAAAAATTTGCCTGACAGTTACTACTGTTGTTCATTGATGTATAATCGGTGCGAGAAACAGTACCAGTTATGTCGCATACACTATGTTCTCTAAACCTCGCCATAACCCTATGGGGCATTGTTACTTACCCCTCCAATCTCCTTTGATGATAAAGAAATTGAGTCCAAAAGTTTAGTAACTTTATCAGGGTCATACAGCTAGAAATTGATAGAATTGGCACACAAAGGTACTCCCAAACCAGACTGCTGCTTCTCCACAGGGCCATCTCCTGATGCTATGCAGAGAGGGGCTGCCACTCCTTTGCAAATCTCTTAAATGCCCCAACACTGGATCTCTTCCTCTGACCCAAGGAGGTGGTGTAAAAGCTTTGAGATGGATTTGAATGCCAGTTCCACCATTCACCAGCTAAGAGATCTCGGTCAATTACCCAAGCTTCCTGAATTTAGGTTTCCCAATCTATTCAATGATACAGACAATATAGAATTATTTCTAGAATTAAGTGAAATAATCAATACAAACAACTAAGCACTGTGGTATGGAAGGGGTTCAACGCCTTTCTTCTTTTCCCACCTGAAGGAAAGGATAACACTGGAGTTTGTGTAAGCAGAATCAGACAAGAGGAGGTTATGTGGAGCAGGACTTGCTGGAGAAAGCCTGGAAAGAAATGGGCCAGGAACACCGAGAGGGGCTAAGGGGAAGGCAGAGCAGGCAGGGGAGTAGGAACAGAGACCTGTAGACCTGTCCCATCACTCCCCAACAGCAGGACAGAGATTCTGAAGTTTCCAGAGAACCCTATTTGTCTCTGTAATTAGGGCTCTGTCCCTGCTCAAGCAAGCTCAGCCCCAGACTAAGAAGCAGAAGCCAGAGCATTTGTGAAGCCCTCAGCCTTCTGTCACACACCTGCCCCACACAGGCCACAGTCAGCCCTCCCAGCCCATCGCAATCTGGAAGCTGTGGTCTCACACCACCATCTCCACCAGAGTTTGTTGGGTTCCACAACTGCAGACAGTTTTTTGCCCTCTCTCCTAATGGTCCCTCCCTTCAGACTCTTACCAAGGCTGTGGTTACTCCTCTTCCTCACCAGAATGACACCACTGCTCCTGTTTGAGGCAGCTGAGGGGTGAGGGGGAAGCTGAGGCATGCAGGGGGGTGGGGTGGTCATGCTATCCTTTACTAGGCAGCAGCCTCACCCCTTGGCTAGAAGAGCAGAGAGCCTGCAGGGGGCTTGAACCATCCACTGTTTGCAAGGCTGCCTTGCTGGCCACCATCAGCTCCCCCACCCCCACTGGGTACACAGCTCCTGTCTGTCCTGTGTTGGGGAGGCCCGTCCCTATCTCCAAACTTGGCCTCAGCCTGGCTTATTAGGATCTGGGATTGGACTGATGTACACAGCTAATTGTGAGGGTTTCTAGTCCTGTTTTCCTCCCTGCAGAGCCACCACACTCAGTGTGGCTTATTAAGTCCCAGCTATGTCAACAGCCCCTAGGTCCCTGGAAGGCTAAGGTTACGCCTCCAATGGGTGATTAAGCACAGATGTGAGATGAACTTCAGCCCTTCCAGGATCATGGGTTTCCTGAGCGACAGATCTGCTGGGCCTACAGAAAGTTGGAATGCTTTCTTTTCAGCAGGGTTTTACTCCTTTTGAATTGAAGTTTTGGTAGTACACCAGCTCTTCACAAAACCTTGAAAAATAAAGAGAGATTTACCAAAAGCAAATCCTCCCAGAAAAATTGTCTATAGCTAGTCCTACAAGTGATCTTTCTCCCTCCTCTCCTTCACACCACTCAGGCACCCAACCCTTCCCCAAGACCACAAGCACACGGAGTCTTGTCACAGTGCCTGGGCCACAGGTCAGAAGGATGGGATGGAAGTAGCAATAGAATCCGGCCTTTACAGTTAGAAAGCCATGGCTTGAATTCTGACTGCACCATTTATAACCTGGGTGACTAGGGACAAAGGGCTTCATCTCTCCGAGTCCTGGTGCCCCAGCTGGAAGACAGGGGACAATATCAGTTCCAAAAGTGGCTATGAAGATTACAGCCCAGAACTCAAGGGAGAAGGCCTGCACAGAGCCGGGCACATAATAAGCATGTAAGAAGTTACCTTTTTTTCATAGTTACAAAAGGTGATATCAAGGAGAATGTCGAAGGTGGTGGAGCAGTAGGTGTCCAGTCGGCTTCAGATCAATGGGTGTCAAGAACCCAGTTACCGAAGTGCCCAGGCATTGAGGTGATGGTGGTCAGCTGGCATCCAGACGGTGAAGTCTCAGCCATAAGCAGCTTGGTAATTCATGTTGGAGGGATCCTGGGATGCCCTCCCCAGCCCCATCAATATGTATCTCCTCCTAAACTATCAAGGTGCTAAAATTCCTCCCGAGGAGGTTCACTGTAGAGTCACAGCTCTGCTCCTTGTTGAAAGAGGTCAAAGAACAATGATTCTATGCCACCGGCATAGTAGTATCACCCCCATCTCCCAACCAATCATGGCTCCTCATCACCTACAAAGCAGAGTA
Source organism: Galeopterus variegatus (assembly GCF_000696425.1). NCBI lineage: Eukaryota > Metazoa > Chordata > Mammalia > Dermoptera > Cynocephalidae > Galeopterus > Galeopterus variegatus. The sequence goes on along the minus strand of NW_007733334.1, from coordinate 73,855 downwards.
GGACTCGTTGGCAGAGCTTCTAGTGCTCTACAGAATCTGGCCCCAATTATCTTCTTGGTCTCAGCTCTCATGACCTTTCATGAAGCTATTACGACACCAGTTGCCTCATTATCATTCCCCAAATTTGCTTGCCCTTCCACAGCTCTGTGTTTAAGTCTTGCTATTCCTCTTCCTGAAACACCCTTCCCCTTGTCTATCTCATGAACTCAAGTGTAAGTCCCAGCTCAGGCAAGCACCATGTCTCTGGCAGGGCTGAGGAAAAGGGGGGAAAAGATAAGGTGACTGTCATTTCCTGCACAACTGCTACCAAATCCCAAGCACTGTGCTGGATGATTCACAGAGACATACTTACCTAGTTTTAATCTCCTGAACAACACTTGGAACTAAGTGTTATCCCAGTTTTTCAGAGGAGACAACTGGGATGTAAGAAGTTA
>NW_007733334.1:34371-73223 GCF_000696425.1 Galeopterus variegatus | reverse complement strand
AGGTCAAAGAACAATGATTCTATGGCACCGGCATAGTAGTATCACCCCCATCTCCCAACCAATCATGGCTCCTCATCACCTACAAAGCAGAGTAGGACTCGTTGGCAGAGCTTCTAATGCTCTACAGAATCTGGCCCCAATTATCTTCTAGGTCTCAGCTCTCATGACCTTTCATGAAGCTATTACGACACCAGTTGCCTCATTATCATTCCCCAAATTTGCTTGCCCTTCCACAGCTCTGTGTTTAAGTCTTGCTATTCCTCTTCCTGAAACACCCTTCCCCTTGTCTATCTCATGAACTCAAGTGTAAGTCCCAGCTCAGGCAAGCACCATGTCTCTGGCAGGGCTGAGGAAAAGGGGGGAAAAGATAAGGTGACTGTCATTTCCTGCACAACTGCTACCAAATCCCAAGCACTGTGCTGGATGATTCACAGAGACATACTTACCTAGTTTTAATCTCCTGAACAACACTTGGAACTAAGTGTTATCCCAGTTTTTCAGAGGAGACAACTGGGATGTAAGAAGTTAAAGTAACTTCTTGCTCAAAGCCACACAATTAGAAAGCATAACAGGGAGATCTGACCCCAAAGCCAGGGCACCTGCACACACATCACACTGCCTCCCCTCACTGTGTTTAGCATTTCGAATGCCTGGGATGGGTGGTCTCGTGGCCATCTCTGATGCTGGGCTCTGGCTTTTGAACTAGCTTGCTCTTGTCTGCCTAGAGGCCCCCCAGATGGGTAGCTCAGCTCTTCCTCACACCTCCCTCTCTTGGTCTCAAGTGCCAAGCAGGCACAAGGACATTGGACTTTACCCAAGTCATCAAGCTCACAAGAGGAGCTATCTAGGACACTCCCATTGACAAGGAAGTCTGCCTATGGCTCTTAGGTTAGAGAAAACAGGAGGAAAAGTAGCTACTGGTGAAAACAGAAGTCACCAAGGCTCAGTGACATGGCAATTCATGGCAGGGAATGGTCACACAGCATGGACCTACTGCAGAGACACCCAGTGCTCTCTATGCCTCCTTCCTGGGTCCTCCACCTCCATCCACCCACTGGTTCCTTCCCAGCCTCTGGGCCTCGTCACCTCAAGTCTACACCATGCTTCCTACTCTCTTCACACAGGGCTGCAGGCTCCTGCTGACAGCTCCCACATTTGCATCTCCATGGTCCCCAGGCTCCACAGGACACACAAGGCCCCCTTCATGGGCGTGCAACCTGTGCAGTTGTACAGGGCCTGCACTCAGAGGGGCCTGACCTCCTTCCTTCACTCCAGCCCTGTGATTCTGCTGTTGCTACATATCTTCTCACGGATGTGCCAGAGGCACCAAAGCTCAAGTCCAAAACAACCTGGATGATCCTTGTCCCTCTTCAACACTCGTTTTTCCTGATTCTTTTCTCCTCTGTAGCAACACTTACTGAATTGCCCAAATCATAAATCCAGGAATTGCCCTTGACTCCTTCTTCTCTCCCTCACCCATATCCAGTCAGTCACTGGGTTCTGCAGATGAATCTCTCTAATGTCAGCCATTTTCTCTCTATTCCAGGATCAGCCCTCTAACTCAGGACTTACCTCTTAATTGGTCTTTCTGCCACACCTGGGAGACCCAAGACAAAACATCCCATGCAGGAACCTGGGTTCCCTCATGTAGAGTCATGAGAAAGGGCACAAGGTGGTCACTGCATCTCAAAACTTGATGTGTGTAAGAATTCCCTGATGACTTCTGCTAAAAGCTTTCTAGGTCTCACCTTCAGATTTTATGATTCAGTGGGCCTGGGGAGGGAACCCAGAAAACACATTTTTAATGAGCAAATATCAGATGGTTCGGGTACAGGTGGTTGTGAGTCACACTTTAAAACACTGCCTTAGGTGTTTAGAAAACAGTCCCACTAGTTCCTAAGACAAATATAATTTGCTTTGGTTTTTCAGAGACCTACTCTGAAGATTAAATTATTTGATATTCCATTCAGGACTAATGGGAGCAATCACTTCTCCTCAGCTTGGAGATCCCATTAGGAGGGCAGATGAGCTAAGTATTTAGAAGATCAAGATGCATTTGGAATATCATTCATGACTCCTCTCTGCAGGGAATGCAAAAACCAATTCTACTGCAGAGAGAGAGAGAGTTTATGTGTGTTCTATGTACAGAGCACACACACATGCACACATGTGCACACATACCTCTGCCATGTGGATTCACTAAGTTCATCTCACCTTCTACAAACATAAATATCTTTATGTCACTTATTTCATCAATTGGGGTAAAAGTTAACCCACCTTTTATTAAATCTAAAAGTCTAATAAGGAGAGAGGGGAGTTGAGTAGAAGGAAAAAATCACATTTGTTCTTCCACCGTGCACTATAAACATAAAGATTTAAGAAACTCTCCACAGCCTAGCTTTTCATATGCAGAAAAAGTTACGTTTCATCTGCACATGACTGTACACACACACATTGGCATTGTTCTACATTAAGAAAAATTAAAACTGTAAAATATTAGCATGAATGTTATAATTTCTCTTTACATTGCACAATGCCAGTTATAAATGCAAATATAAGAGTATTGAGCTCACCTGTGGAGTCACTCCAGATACAATTCCTATTTCATAGCTTACACATGCATATGTATTTTATTCTGACCAGAAGGGTAGAAACCTTGCCCCAAACCAACTCAACTGTTTTTATTTCACTCTTAACATGCACATTTTCTGCCGACACTCTATGGAAGCTGGAAGCTTCCATAACACACCCTGTACTGGCTTTGAGTCTCTCTGAACTCTCACATTTTGTAGGTACCCCAGAATTCTGTCCTCATGGGGATTATGAGTTCTACATGTGAATGGGGCATCAACAGACATATGCATGCTCCATAGTCCCATTGGACTTCACTTACAAAATGCAATTTTAAAGAAAAAATTATTAAGAATTTCAAGATGACAACACCAGAACATTAAAGCAAGCACAGCCCTCTCTGACTGCAGGCCCCATACAACCGCACAGGTTGCATGCCTATGAAGGGGCCCCTGTGTGTCTTGCGGAGTCTGGGGGCCATGCAGGACTCAGGTGTCAGAGACAAGTTTGAGAAATCTAGAGGTGAGGGGCTACTGACCTGCATCAACAAAGGCAAGGGAAAGACAAAACTGCATTGGGAGTGAGCTGCACTTTCAAAGACCAGGGTGCAGGAATGAGTGAAAAAGACCACTCGTGGAAGCGTCCTGAAGGGCCAAAGGCCCATGAGAGGGGCAGAGGGCTGGAGTAAGTGATGTGCATGTACGGGAACAGGAACTGCTGCAGGAAGTGCCCAGCGGGGAGCAAGGCAGCCACATCAGATCTGCACCAGCCAAGGGAGGCCTTCTCTGTTCTGCTCCTCTCCTCTACTTCCAACCCCAACTCTGCAGGGGTCAGAGCCACAGCTGGAGAGCTGTGGAGGAGAAGTCAAGAACAAGGCTGGGGAAGCAGAAAGCATCCCACAGAATGTTTGCCCAACTTTAGTCTTTCTGGTCTACGGCAGGTCCTACCAGAGGGATGGCAGAAGATTTAACTTTGGAAGAAGATCAGAGCTTTGTTACACTAGATTAGACATTTTCATTACAGAAAGCGAGCTGTTTTCATGGCTAAAAGACATCAGAGGATGCTTTACTACCCGAGTGTGACAGCATTTTCCAAGATCTGCCAAAGATTCCATCCAAGTTGTGGGGAAGCATGAGGTCAAAGTTTGCTCTGAATAGATGGGGGGGTAAGAGTGAAAGCATTTTCAGCTCTTTCAAAGAAATGTATCTGTGTATTTACACACGTGCACCTCACACACACAAACATGCACTGCGTACACACACCTGCACATGTACACACGTACACATTCACACACCTCTGCCATGTGGATCCACTAAGTTCATCTCACCTTCTACACACAGATACCCTGTGTCACCTATTTCATCATTTGGGGGATAAGTTAATCCATCACAGAATAAGATCAAATCTAGAATTACAGTAAGAAGGAAGAGGGATTGTGTAAAGGGAAAAACATCATGTCCATTCTTCCACTGTATATTATGAATGTAAAGTTGTAAGATAAAGTCTCTGCAGCTTAGCTATCCGCACTTCTACTGGGGTTTTTTATTTGTTTGTTTGACTGGTTGGTGGCTTGTTTATTTGCTTGCTTGTTTGTCTTCATTAGGAGAATGATCATTGTGTCCAAATACGAACTTGACTCCCCAGCCCTGTCCCCAGCTCAGAATCAGGGGAGGTTTTCTCAGGCAGTCTGAGGCTAGTTCTTTTACTTGCAAGCATTCAAATTCTTTCAGTCCAAAAATAAATAAATAAATAAAATTAATAGTGTGAATTATTTGCAGCAATATGTTAACACACAATATACACTCACCACTGTACCTAACAAAAGACTTCTGACCACTTCAACCTGGTGGATGCTGGTCCTTAACTCTGAGTCAAAAGAAATAAAATGAGGGTCTCTGAGCTGTGAAGAAGAGCTAATATAAATCATATGCATTTTCTATTTTATTCTATACTGAGAGGAGTCTTTCCTCATCTACTTTTTTATATCATAGTGAAATTATTCCTTTCTGAATTTTAGGCTTCCTTATCTACTTGCAACAAGAAAACAGGTTGGGGTTTTTGTTTTGTTTTGTTTTGTTTTTTTAGGATTTATAGTTCTACCAGCATAAATGAATTACCATAACTAAAATTATTAAATCATATAATCAAAGCTTTCTGAGAAAACCAACTGTACTCCCAACAATAGCATTCAAAACCTTTATATTTCCACCTTAGGCTCCAGCCCAAATCTTCCTTCCAGTCTCTGAATGAGCATTCGCACAACAAAGCAATTATTATGGCAATTGCAATAAGTAATATCAGATATCATTTCTGAAGTCTTTCAATGTGCCAGGCTCTATTTGAAGGGTTTCACTAATATTGATCACTCGGTTCTTATCACAACTCTGTGAATTTTACAGATGCTGAATCTGAAGCCCTGAACTGAATCTGACCTGCAGTGTGGCCCCCAGTTTGCTCCAGTTCACTGAGCTAGTAACAGCAGGATCAAGGGGCAGACCCAGACTGGCTGGTGCCACAGCTGGTGTTCTGAGCCCCTCCTTGCCACCATCTCTGAGTGACTGAAGGTCTTGCCTCTACTGGAGGGATTTATAATATCAGCACTAGACGTTCATAGACTTCCACAGAGAGGAGCGAGTTAAAGATGCAGGTCCTAGAGCCAGCTTTATCCAATCACAGAGTGGATCTCAAGAGAGGCATTTACATAGTTTCCCTGTCTGCGAAATGGAGATAATAGTAGGAGCCCAACCCCTTCAGAATGTTGACATGAAGTCAAAGAGCAGAAAAGTGTGATCTTTAAATTAAATACCTTGTTCTTAGTACCTTATTACCTTTAGTGACTCAAATCCTTTTGAAAGCATTTCTCTTTTTTTAATCTACTCAGATAAATTCTAATTTAATGGGAGGAGGGAAGAGAAGAAGGAAGGGGGGAGAAAGAAGGGGAAAGTAAGATAAAAACAGAACCCTTCAGTGAAGAAACTGAAGAACTGTGATTAGAACACACTCTCTCTTACTCCAAAACCTAATACTAGAAGAAATTATTCGATATGCCTTTTAATTTAGTTTTGTGGTAGTTTTTGAAATCTGATTTTTTTTTTCTTTGAACATTTTAGAGGAAATCTCACCCTTGGAAACGCATTACACATGTCATAGGCATGCTTGAAAGATACGCTCAACACTGCAGAAAGATTGTGGTTAGTTAAATAAAGTTGTTCCACGAGACTGACCTGATAGAGATGCATTCCAAGTGAAAACAAGTGACGTTTTCCAGCTAAGAGCAAAGCCACGTGGCTTCTGGATTTCTCACCACATCTCAGGTTTGAGGTTTCTGCAGGGAAAATAACACCAGCACCCCAGAGCCAGCATCTGCTGGGAGGCCACCCGTCACCCTTGTGAGCCCATGCAGTATTATTATTGTTCTCACCACATCTCAGGTTTGAGGTTTCTGCAGGGAAAATAACACCAGCACCCCAGAGCCACCATCTGCTGGGAGGCCACCCGTCACCCTTGTGAGCCCATGCAGTATTATTATTGGTGTCATTCTTGTCTTTGTCCTTTTCAGTATTTATTAGTGGCCCTGTTCTTAGAGTGAGTAAAGTATTCTCTAGAAGTAATCTGTTGCCTCAGCTGAGTGAATAAAGACGTCCTTCTCTCAGAGTAATTGCTTTTTTGGCCAAAATGCATGCAACTCTCTTATGGTGAACATTTCATGGTATGATTAAACCTAATTGTTTCACCTGCTAAAGGAGAGTCACTAAAATGATAGAGGTGTGTATGTGGGATCCGAACCCTCGGCGGGAGCGCCACCACACTCCTAAGCGGCGCACTATAGCAGTGCGCCGCCAGTTCCCGCTCACTGGCTGAGCGAGGCGTGGAAGCAACACTGAGGGTTGCGATCCCGTTGCCGGTCCTGGTCCCGTACGGGGGCGACACTGAGGTTGCGATCCGTTGCCGGACACGGAAAAAGACAAAAAAAAAAAAGGAAAAAAATAAATAAATAAATAAATAATTAAAAAGCTGAGCGAGGCGTGGGAGCAACACTGAGGGTTGCAATCCCGTTGCCGGTCCTGGTCCGGTACGGGGGCGACACTGAGGTTGCGATCCATTGCCGGACACGGAAAAAGACAAAAAAAAAGGAAAAAATAAATAAATAAATAAATAAAATGATAGAGGTGGCCCCCACTCCTCTTGTCCCCTGAAAAAACCTCCAACATGAGAAGGAACCAATAAGTGAACCAGGGGGAATGCCTAGCAAAGAGCAAGAGCCCTGCCTAGAGGAAGGAGCTGCCCACCTCCACCCCAACACAGGGCAGAAATTCCAGACTCGAATGTCTCCTGGGGCCAGGCAGATGACGAAATCTTGTGACACTCAGTCAAGTGAAGACACAGGATGTTGCAAATCATAGGGACCTGACATGCCCTCTCTAAATGCAGCCTAAGTGTTGCCAAACTCTCAGACTTTTTTCAAAGGAAGCAGGAAATTGAGACTTTCATCTGAAATATCCCAATTTTCAAATTTGGTAACTATTCTATTTTAATTTAAATACACTGTGTGGGCCAAACAAAACTTATTTTCTGACCAAATATGTGGCAGGACCTCGTGGGAGAATATCCTGAACTGAAGGGACGCCCTGTCCTGTCAGTGAATCACTGACCAGTGGGCACGGGTTGGATTCAAGTGCATGACGGTATTTGAATGTTCTTGGTATTTGAAACCCTGGATTTAATGAAATTACCTTGGAGGGTTTAAATGCATGCAGCTACCAAAAAAAGAACCACACTCTTCCTTTCTCTTTGCAAGGAGGTGAGAAGGGGTTGACAACTGTTAACTTCTCTGAGTCTCAGTTTCTCCAACTGTAGAACAATAGAAAAGACAAAAACACTTATAGGTTTATTGTAGGGATTAAAATATGATAACACAAAAAAAACAAGGCAGAGTAGAAACCTCATGGTAGGTGCTCCGTAAATGTCAGCTCCCAGATCCAGCCAAATAGCATTGTGACCTTGGGCACATCCCTTCATTTTTCTGGGTTTCAAATGTACAAACGCTGGGTTTGGGCCACATTGTCTCCGTGGCTCCTCAGGATGTCACCTTTCTGGGATCCACTGAAGACTGCCTTTCTCTCCCTGTTGACGTCTTCGCCCTACTGTCCTCCTCCTTTCTCAGTAATTCTAGGATGGCTTTTCTAAAAGGCACTTCAGAACTGAGATCTGGCAAAGCAGTCATTAGTGATTTAACCATGTTTAAAAAGAAAATATAAAAGATCTCCAGATCTCCTGCAATGCTATCTAAAGAACAAATGGTTGTCGTTTACGTTTTGACGTAATTATAACACTTAAGGTTAAAATGCGCAGAGCTCAATAATCCTTCCTGAATAATGACAGTGTTTCTAGCTGAACTGGAGGCTCCTAATTGACTTGCCTGGATGTTGTCAGGGAGGCGCTCTCTGTACAGGATGGGCCAGGGGAATTAAACAACAGGGCCTGGAAGAGACAGCCACGGCTCACAGAGAATAACTCAGAAAAGGACAGCAGCGAGGGGCAGAGCAGGGAGGCCTGCAGGAGAACCCACTCCCCATGGGGTGAGGCCTGCGGTGCAGGGACCAGCACAGCTGCAGCGGTGCCAGGGAAAGACACCATCCATCAGGCTCCTCTGGCCTCCTCCCACATGTTATGCTGTTGTTATACTCCATCACCCTCATGTCTCCCCAGATACCAGTCAGCTTTTGCTGCAAAACAACCCTGAATCTCAGCAGAATAGCACTAGGTATTATTTCTCATTCACGCATCTAGGGGTCTGCTGGTATGGCCAGGCCTTGGGCTAAGTCTGTGTCTGAGTCACATGTGTCTCATCCTCCTGTGACCAGCATGGTCCTGGGGCACAGTCCTTGCATGGTGATGGCAGACAGCCTGAGGATAAGCAGAAACACACAGGGCCACGCAAGGCCTCACAGGGCCTTGGCTCAGCACTGTCACTCCCATTCTACAGTCTGGAGCAAACCACAGAGCCAAGCCCAACATCTGTGGAGGGGAAACAGACTCCTCCCATGGTGGGGTGGTGAAGTGAATCTTTGCTGAACAATCATCTAATCTACTGCACCCCTGAAGACCATGAGCCTTTGTGGTTCAAGTCCCTCCCAGGACATTGCCTAGCATAGGTCTAGAAAAGCTCACTCTCCCTCATTTATTGAAATTCAGTCCAGTGGTACCAAGTGACAGAGCACTCAGGCCAAAGGCTGCGGTGATGTGGAATTCCTGGTAGGTGAAGCCTATTAGGAATGAACAGAGCTCCAGCTGTTCCTGGATACTGTTTCCTGGGTAGTAAAAAGAGGGCAGTGCCAAATGTGAAATGTCTGGGGCAACAGGCCAGTGATTAAACAGGCAGATGCTCAGCCATGAGGGCCATGACAGCAGACAGGAGCAAAGCCATGGGGGACCAGGATCCCAGAGCAAGAAAGTGCTCCATCTCCAGCTCAGATCTGGTCCCCTCCATCGTGGCTGCAAATGGTGTGGGCTTTAGCGCTGGACAAATCTGGATCCTTTTGTCATATCTAGTGAGAGTGTGGCTTCAAGTAAGCTTTCTATCTTTGGAACTTTGATTTCTTCATCTATGAAATGGGAATAGCCACATTTACCGCACACTGTTGTACTGAGGTTTAAATCTGATAACATTTTTCAAGTAATGAACATACTGAATTAACGGCACATGAAGCTCCAGAAAATGTTAGCTCCCTGTCAGTCTGCCTCTCAGACTGGGTCTTAGCCTGCATGTGGGTCAAGAGGCAGATGTGGGAAGAAGGGTTAAGTAGGTGTCTAACCACTTAGTCTAACCACTGAGTCTATAAGACTCAGTCCTTTTGAGCTGAGCAGGGCTTTCCCCATCCTTCCAAGAGAGGCACAAGTTGCAAAATGGTCATTTCTCTTTCTCTTGTTTATATACAGTGATTTGAGATATTATCAGAAAAGGGTCCAGTCTTAGTCCATTCAAGCTGCTATACCAAATTACCATAGAGTGGGTGGCTTAAACAGCAGACATTTACTTCTCACAGTTCTGGAGGCTAAGAAGTCTGAGGTCGAGGTGCCAGCATGGTGGGGTTCTGGTGAGGGCCCTCTTCTGCGTGGTGGATGACTGACTTCTTGCTGTGTCCTCACATTGCAGAAAGAGAGACAGCCTGAAGCCTTAGCACACAAACACTTCTGAAGGAGGAAGTGCATGCCAAGGCTTACTGCCACCTTCGAGCCATGGCCATGCTCACATGACCACGGCCAGGGGATTTCGATAAGTGATGCAATCAATTGCTTCCTCAGCTCTGGCCTCTTCTAATAAGGCCACCAAGCCCATTTATGAAGGCTCCCCCATCATGATCAAGTCACTTTCCAAAGGACCCACCTCCTAATACCATTACTTTAGGTATTAGAATTTGAACATATGAATTTGAGAAGGACACAAACATTCAGACAATAGAAGGTCCCTTCACCTCCAGATAACTACTTTGCATATTACAAAGAATTTTTCTCCTCTGGTCTCTCATGGGTGTCAAAGCCATCCTAGGAAAGACAGATGTTATATATGGAATATTTGTGTCCCCCAAAATGTATATGTTGAAGCCCTACCCCCACTCCACATTGTAGTGGCATTTGGTGATGGAGCCTTTGGTAGGTGATTAGGTTTAGATGAGGTCATGAGGGTGGGGCCCCCATGATGGGGATTAGTTTCTTTAGAAGAAGCAGAGAGACCAAAGCACATGCTTGCTCGCTTGCTCACTCTCTCTCTCTCTCCCCCAATGTGTGAGGTCATGAGGGTGGGGCCCCCATGATGGGGATTAGTTTCTTTAGAAGAAGCAGAGAGACTAAAGCACATGCTTGCTCACTTGCTCACTCTCTCTCTCTCTCCCCCCATGTCAGGATACATCAAGAAGGTAGCTATCTGCAAGCCAAGAAGAGAATCTTCACCAGGAACAAAATTTGCCAGCATCTTGATCTTAGACTTTCAGCCTCCAGAACAGTGAGAAAAAAATGTCTGTTGTTGAAGCTACCCAGTCTATGGTAATTTCTTATGGTAGACCATAAGAAATTGTCTTGTCTTACTAAGACAAGAGGTGATATTGTTTCCCTTTTCAAAATGAAAAAAAATGAGGCTGAGATGGATTAATAAGTGACTTTCTTGAAATCACACAGGTAGGAAGCAACAGTCCTTCCATGAGTGATTCGCCCCTTTAAGCCTGAAGCCTTTTAACAAGCAAATACTTTTGAAAGAGCAATTGCTCTCCAAGGATTACTTCCACCTTCTGGAGCCATGGCCATTTCACATGACTGGGACCAAGGGACTTTGACAAATGATGGCAACCAATTGCTTCCTCAAAATACCCAGAGCCCATCCACTGCTTGGTGGCATGACCATAATCTTAACAAAATTCCCCTCATTTAGTACCTTGAGAAGGGATATTAATGGACCCAAATTTAAATAAAAGAACATGCAAAAATGTGGAAAAGTATCTCTCTCAGGAAACTGAGAATGGGAAAAGAAAGAAGGTAAAAACCACAGTGGATGTGATGTTTCAGGAAGGAAAGTATAAGGACAATAATTTCTTTTTAGTGTACATCATGTTCCTATCACTCTGCTAAAATACTTAATATGCCATATAATTTAAACTTGGAAGAAAAGGGTCAACAGCTAGTTGTGGCCTTTGCTCTAGCCTCAGAGGAATCCAAGGTTTGATCTTCAGTTAAATCCTTATTGCAACACTAAATTAAGGAATTTATAAAGGTATAACGGATCCAAGATAAATGCTATGTAGAGATTGAGTGCCGATGCCTCATCATTGAGGTTATTTGTGGTGTAACCTGCAATTGATGAGTGAGTAGTTACTGATGCAGTGCAGCTTCACTGAGAGTGGACTCCGGTCGGTTACCCCTGAACAAGGTGTAGTGGGTATAAAAGCTGCAGGTCTTCAGAACTGTCTGTGCCACTCAGCTTTGTCTTGTGACCATGAATGTTTCAAGAACACCATGACTTGGAGACATTTGGAAGTTTGGGGACCCCCAAGACCTCTGTCGTGCTGTTGATGTGCATGCTGTGCTATAGTGCCTGTTTCATGTCCATTAAACTTGGTGCTGGGTGAAGCCCATTGTGTCTCATGAGTTCAGCGGTCAGTGTGAACCACATACCACTGCTGTCAGTCAGGCAGAGTAGGCAGTGTGAAACTAAACCAGCTTTTTTTCATTGTACATGTTTACGGGGTATAGTTTGTTCTTTCAATACACATGCATATTGTACAATGATCTGATCAGAATAGTTAGGATATCTACCACCTAAACATTTATCGCTTTTTGTGGTTATAATATTTAAGATCCTCTTTTCTGGCTACCTTAAGATACACAAAACAATATTGTTAGTTATTGTCACCCTAGAGCACCAGAACTTATTCTTCCTATCTATCTGTAATTTTGTAACTTTGCAACAGCCTACCAACCTTTCCATGGGCTCTCCTCCCCACTGCCTTTCCCTGACTCTGGTAACCACTGGTTCTACTCTCTATTTCTCTTTTCTCTCTCTCTCCTCTCTCTCTCTCTCTCTCTCTCTCTCTCTCTCTCTCTCTCTCTCTCTCTCTCTCCTTAATTCACTCATGGTAATTGTATATATTTATGGAGTACAAAATGAAATTTGGGTGCATTCATACTGTGTGCAATGATCATATCAGGTGTTTAATTATATCCATTGCCTCAAACATTTGTCACTTCTTTATGTTAAGAACATTCAACATCATCCCGACTAGTTTTTCAAGATACACAGCACTTCGCTGTTGTCTGTAGTCTCCCTATATTGCTATAGAACACTAGATCCCATTCTTCCTGTCTCTCTACTAATTTGTACCCACTGATCACCCTCATCTCCTCACCCCTCCTTCCCCCCACCAGTCTCTAGTAACCACTACTCTACTCTCTACTTCTCTGAGATTAACTTTTTCAGCTTCCACCTATGAGTGAGAACATGTGATACTTCTTTCTCTGTGTATCTGGTTTATTTCACTTAACATAATTTTCTCCAAGCTCACCTATGTTGCTGTAATTGGCAGACTTTTGTTCTTTTTTATGGCTGAGTAGTATTCCATCATGTATATATACCACATTTTCTTCCTCCATTTCTTTGTCCGTTGAAGGACATTTAGGTTTGTTCCAACTCTTGGCTATTGTAAATAGAGCCACAATAAACGTGGAAGTACAGGTATCTCTTTGACAGGTTGATTTCCATTCCTTGGATGTACACCCAGGATTGCTGGATTGTATGGTAGTTCTATATGTCTATCTGTAGTTGTTTGAGAAATCTCCATACTACTACCCCAGTTCTTAAAAAGGAACATTCACTTGCCCAAGATTGCACAGTTGGTTGTAGATACTCTTGATTGCTGTTACCCTCATCTTGCTCTCTGAAAGAATTCCTCTGGGTTGGGGGCCTCAGGGAAATGTGGATCCAGTCCAAGCTCAATCTCATGCCAGTCATGGCAGTCACATTCCCCTTGCTTGTGATGCTTGATGGCAGGCATTTGATCAGCTGGCCAGTCAGACATGAGAGGTGGTCCTCAAGGGCTCCTAGGAAAGTAGTCCCTTCTTTTTAAGAAAGTGGCCTTGAAAGACATGGTGTCTTTATGCATCTGGACATTTCTATGTCTAAATGTGATAGCTTGAAAACAGTGGTGACCAGATGAACAAGAGAGAGTCATCCTGAGGGCTAAGGTGGCACACTGAGGATGGCAGAATGGGGAGACTCCTCTTGATGTCACCATTGAGCTTCTAATTGTAATAGACCTGGAGCTGCCTTACTACTAAGTTTCTTATTATGTGCAATAGGCTTCCTTATCATACCAGCAAATTTGGGTCACCATCTTCTCTTACTCAGAGTCAAGGGCACCATAACTCACAGAGCCAATGAGTGGTGGAGCTGTGGAGGGAATGGCTCACCCAAGTCTTGGCAGAGACACTGACCATACAGGGTCAGTAATGTTAGTCTGTCATCAAGGGATAATCTGTTCTGGGAGATGGAGTCAGGCACCAGAGACAGAAAGTTCCCATGGGTCAGCACTAAGTCCTCCCAATGGAGAAACAGAAAACAGAGCAGACCAGCAATCAATGGCAGGTGGAAGTGCTCAGTTGCACCAAGCCAAGGATTGCTGTAGCCCTATTGACACTGACCCAGCGAGCCTAGGGCCATCAACAGCACCAGGTTTGAAAACTCCCAGGTAAACATATGCAGTTTATTAGAAGAGAAACACTGGCACAGTATGAAAACCTACATGTGCATAGGCATTGGACAGAGGAATTCAAATATATGGGCTATAAAAATCCTAACCGCTAGGGACTTTGGAGCCCCTCAAGTCACACCCAGGAGGTAGTGGCCAACTGTATCTATACTAAGGGCCAGCTCTGCATAGGGAAAAATATTTTTCCATATCCTAGAATGAGGTCCTGATTATATCATTGATTTGCACCTTGAATATAATAAGGCAGCCTTTGATCTTATTGGAAAGTAGCTACCAGAAGCACAGATGGTTTTCCACAGGAACAATAGCCAGTACTGTAAGGAATAATGGTAAGCACACAAGGCAAGGAGTTGAGTCAGTTGTTTCTGGCACTTATGTATTTGATTTCCATGCCTTCTTTATTCCAAGGTGAATAATCTATGTCACCCAACACAGAGCTGGACTACTGACTCCTCTCCTTTTTAAGGCTGTGCTAATTTAAACATTCTTACCAGGTACTCGACACCTGTACAGGTTAGAGAGAATGCAGATGATCTATTTCTCAGGAAAGCTCTGAAAAGGAGGACAGTCACCCATCTGTCTGAGAGTCTGACAGGGCAACAGGCCTGTCGGCAGGCTGGAGGATGGATGAGCTGACCTGTGAAGACTCCCATCGTCAGCAGTCACTGCCTGAAGAGAAAGGGGTGAAGTTGGAGAGAGGAGTTTGAAAGCCTCATTTCAAATGCTTCTCTCATGTGGGGAACTGCTCTTTAACCACAAGTAGCTGGAGAGTTGTGTTTTTTTGTTGTTGTTTGTGGGTTTGTTTGTTTGTTTGGTTGGTTGGTTGGTTGGTCTTTTTTTATATACCTTGGTTTTATATGCACATAAATAGACATATAGACAAGGTCAAGGAACTTCCTCAGACCCTCTTCTACCTGTCTATATCAAGCTTCAGTCAGCCAACATATCTTTCCAAGGCAGTGATCAAATTAAATAACCTGAGTGTCCATCTATGAATCACGCATCACTTGCACTACCTACAACTGTCACAGATCTCCTTGTGGTAGCCACGGAACAGATCCTTCTCTTTACTAGGGAGAAGCTGACACCTCCACTTGACCAAAGTGGGACTTTAGTCCTGGTGTTTACCCTTTTTGAAAGGCTTCCTGTCTCCTTGGTGTTGCTTTGCATTGCTTTGCCCCCCACAGATTCATCACCCCACTTCCCCTGGGTGATAGAGATGAAAGGATTACTCAAAGCCCGTCTCTACTGAGCAGTGAGAGGCCCCAAAGTGGTTAATCTCCTGGAACCCTCAAGAGAGAGGCATTCCTTCCTTGGGAAATTAACGCTGAATTAGCGTTCTCTTCCTGCATTTATTTTCCAGATCAGGAAGTTACAGGAAGAGAACAAAGGTGGGGTTATAGTTTAACAATATAGGCTGGTAACTTTCAGTGAAACAAGCCAGATGATATTCCAGTAAGGCAATTAAGTGGTCCTATCAACAACAGTTTGATCTTAGCAAACATTCCTTCCTATAGCAATTTCTCAGGATCTTTACATAGCAATCAGTAACTAGCTGTCCTTGAGCCAGCAACCTGCTGTGCCACAATCCTTATCTTGCAACAGAGACTTATAGCCTGAGGGAAATTTCCAGTCCTCCGCATGGTCAATATTTGAAACTGCAAGGCTTTGGAAAACCAGGTCCTGTGAAGTACATATGCTTTTTAGTATGTTCCACACTTGGGACCAGGAAAAGTGGTGAGCATTTCACCACCTTGAAGAGGCTAATGAGAGCAGGTCTGTGCACAAAGGTTCCCAATCTCTAGTGATGCCCACCCCATAGCTTAAACCACAGGATCTTGGCTTGAAAGCAAAGGTTCCCAATCTCTAGTGATGCCCACCCCATAGCTTAAACCACAGGATCTTGGCTTGACCCTGAAACCCTTACTTGTGGCCTATAATCTGTGGAAATAAAAGGGATCTAGAATTTATTACATACCTACCATGAGCCAGGCACATTTGGTATATGTGTTTGTAGGTAATTTTCAAGACGAGTCCACTTCCAAGAGAAGTTAAATAACTTGCACAGATAAATAACACACAGAATTCTAAGTTGCCACATGTCGCACATTCTTGGATTATCTCATTTAATTATTCTACAAACCCTGGGCAATAACTACTCTACTCACTCCCATTTCCATCTCACAAGTGAGATCTTTGAGGCTTAGAGAGATGAAGTAGCTTTCACAGATGGGTGGAAGGGCCAGATGGAAACATGCAAGTCTTATGACAGGGCCACTGGTTTCCGTCAGGTCCCTACACAGCTGGCTAAGGGATAGAGCCCAGTTCCCTGCCAAGTGTGTTTGCTTTCTGCAATCACATTCTTTCCACTGCATACTGCATCCCAGAAAAAGCTGTCTGGGAAACTGAGATGTACTGAACGTTTGCCATACAAATTCTAGGTACTGAATCTTGAGGGATGGAATGGACATGAAAAGAACACGGAGCCTCCCACAATAACACCTTTCATTCGGTGCTTCTCTGAGCATGCCACTGGCTGCCCCATCTCCCCCGCAGAGAGGAAGAGCATTAGAATTGGAAGGGACAAGTCAGAAGGGCCTGAGTTGTCTGGATTTGCACAGCAAGCCAGCCACTAAACCGCTACTGCAAGCCTTAGTCTTCGTTTAGAGGATTCCAGGGGTTTTAACTCTGGCTGGACATCAGAATCACCTGCACAGCTTGTTTAAAATATAGAACCACCCCTCTGGCCATATTCCAGATCCCCAATCAGAATCTCCAAGGTGGGTCACAGCATCTGTACTTTTTTTAAATGTCCCCAGGACCTCGGTGATTTTTTTTTCTGTATACTTCACCATTATTTTAATCTTTCACAGTGGAAATGAAATCAACTACTCTTTTCTGAAATAAAATAAATATATAACAGTGTGGTACGTATGTGCATGTGTGCGTGCTTCCCAGGCTAACCAAGTTCTCCTGATGCATGAACAGATTTGAGATCTTCTAGTGCTGTTCTGACCATTCCAGTATATTGTTGCTCAAAACTCTGACCCATTGCTTCTAATAAGCCTTTTCATTAAAATCAGAGAAATAGTATCCCTCTCTGAGAGAGACCAAAGAAAAAGATCTACTGTAAAAGTGAATTAAGGAGCAATTTAAAGTATAGAAAAGGGCAGAGACTCTGAAGTCAAAAAGCCCTAGGTTTGGGTCCTCACTCTGCCATTTATGCCAGCTCAATATTCTTGGACAAGTAGCTTAATTGCTCTGGGTCTTCCTTTTTCTATCTATACTCTGGAGATAATGATTTCTGTCTTGCAGAACCATAGCAAGAATTCAACGCAATAGTGCATGTAGCTTGCCTAATGCATACCCCACACCAACAAATGGTAGCTATTATTATCATTAATTTTATTGTTATCAAAACCAACATTTTATTAGCATTGACCCTTCATTTTTCAGGAATGAGTAGAAAAGGAAGAAAAGGCATTTCAAGAGCTTTTAAATAACTAGAAAGGAACAACTCACAAAGAATTCAAGTACAGAAAGCACCGCAGGTCACTACAGAGCCTTCTCCAAGCTTCTCAGGAGCAATTTGATCTGTCTTCTATGCTCAAGTTCACAAGGCAAGATTCCCTGTTCCTTCTGTAGCTGGTATTAGCTCAGCACAAGGGTAGTGTCGATAACACAGTTTTATCTCCTCTCTCTTTTTAGAGCTGCCCTGAGAGAAGAAAACCAACCACTCTCCAGGTAATTTTTGTTTAAGAAAAGCAGCATCAAAAAATTGGAATGTGCTTGTTTTACTTTCCAGAGAAAGAGGCATTGTGACTTTTTCACATTTTGTGGAATGTGCAGGATCAGATCGTATCAAATCGAGAGTGCAATGGCATTGGAGAAAGGAAAAGGGAATTCATCAGAAGACTCCATCTCCTCCACATGGATTAACAGTGGGAATTTGGCTGTTAAAGTCATTTTGTGATAGCGTGACAAAAGAAGGACATCCAGGGAGCTCCTGTTGGAGACAGACTCAGAGGGAATCACTCTGATGGATGACAGTGGGCACGGGGAGCACAGCGGAAGCCAGCACTAAATAGCAGGAAGAGGAATAATACGGAAGGAAAGAGACAAATTGCCAGGTGAAAATCATACTAAAAAACATAGAACTTCTGTAAAAATGACATCAAGAGAATAGTTAGAAAACAAAAATCCACAGTCAATTTAGTTTGCCGTGGAGCAGTCCTAACAGCCAGACCGTTCCTGTCCTTTGCCTGCTGCTCGTCCTCCAAGACCGAATGGAAAATGCCGCACCCACTGCCATTCCAAATTTTGCTGGAGGCCACAGAGCCTTGCTCAATGGCTCCCAGGCCCCCGGTAGCTAGGCAAGAACCCACCTATCTCTCCTCTTCTCTTTTCAATTTGTTCAGACTAGTTCATGGCCCAGAAGGGCTTTATCCAAACAGAAATTTTCAACTTTCAGTGCAGGTCATCAGGGACAGGTGGCCTTTTTGCATAGGGTCAGAGAAAGAATGATCAGCTAGGTGACAAGTAACAGCCCCCAGGGGGAAGCTTGGCTATCAGGGATGAGTTCACAGAGTGGAGAGAGGGAATTGGGGTGGGGCATTCTGCTGCAGCATTTTTAACGATCTCACATTCCACCTCTTATTGATCTGGTGCCCTGGTTCAAGATCCAGAAAGGGCTGTGAGAGACTAACAGGACACATCACAAAAACGCAGGACCCAGCCAGAAGAAAGAAGAGAGAGGTCAGGAGGCCAAGGGTCCAGCATTTCCACAGCTGTCAAAGAAAATTATTTTTATGCCAAATGCTTTCAATTGTCTTCCTGGGATGGTGGGACCTAAACAACTTGAATTCTATATGGATGTACAGATCAGTTGTCTATGACCTTGGAGAATCATACCCTTTCCATTGGCTCTCCTATCTGTTTCCCAGAGGAAAGGGGAAGGTAGATGCCGCCAGTCTCCACTGCTTGCTCTCTTTTGATCTTGAACTTGCTTTACTAACAAGGATAATTTTTTTAACTATCCTCTGATATTTTGAATATTCTGATTTTTTAAAATTTTTTGTGGTTTTTATTTTCTGTTATCTTCACCCCAGGAAAGGGGAAGGTGGATGCCACCTAAAGAAGATTAGGACACAGGGAAGCCCTGTCAGATGGGAAGGACAAGCAGAACACAGCCTATGGCTCCAGGAGGGCACCTCAGAGAAGGGACAGAAAGGGAAAAAGAAGAACTCTCTCTTCTACTCTCTTTCTTTCCTTCTCTTACTTATGAGACCAGATCTGAAGCAGAATCACAGACAAGTTTTGAGAGAATCTCAGAAAAATGAAGCTTGTTTGCTGCTTCCCCAGAAGCAGATGGAAAATTTTCAAGAGCCCTTAGAGAATCACCACATCCAGGATATCACCACTCTGGCCATAGGTTGGAAGTGTCAGAGTGACAAAGCAAGTCAGAAGAGGGCAAAGGTCACCCTCAGTTTTCCCCAGAGCCACGGTCAATGTAGCAGAAATTCCTCAGTGTCCTGTGAGCCTAGAGGAGATGACCAAGGGTAGATGAGACACAGACAGACCAGGACTGACAGGCTCAAGAGGCAGCCTCCTGAGACGCACACACCCCACCCAGAAGCCATGGAGTGGGCACCCGGGGTGAGGGGAGGAAGGCAGATCCCCAACTTGAACCAGGGGGAAGCCAACCCCATGCCTGAAGAGCACGACTGTGCCTCCTGACAGCCAAAAACTAGCCTCTGCCAGCACCAGAGACCAGAGTGGGGAAAACACCAGCAACTGAAGCCAGCACAGAACCAACACAAAGCTTCAGGAATAACACACAGCCCCCCAAAAATGGACACGGCCATTGTCAGCCCCCCAGACAACAGCACCAGAAGCCCAGTTTTAGAGGAGACCAGCCACACTGCACTGGAGCTCTATGAAGGGCACCATGATGACGAGCAGATCTGAGCCCTTGCACACAGCTGATGCTTCTTCCTAAGTAACACCCAACATGGGTACAGCCTAGCGCAGGCCTTGTCCACATATTGTACGAGGCTGCAGATGTTCAAAAGGTCCCGCTTACAAACCCCCGTTTCTCACTTATTCACAACAAATGATGCTTCACTGCAGAGGATGCTGGCAATAAACAGCCTCTTCCTAAGGAACAGTGCGTTGTGACAAAGTGACTGTTCAACCACAAGCATGGAGTCTAGAAGGCAGCAATTTTATGTGTTTTATTGGACTATGCTTTATAATAGTTGAAAACTATGGGATAAAATTCACTAACTCCTCCCCATCTTTTGTTAGGGCAGCATTGGATCAGGCATAGAGACTTGAGAATTTTTTTTAAAAAATTTAAATGGAGTTGGCATAACTGCCTCCCAAGTATTCCCACACAGTGTGTTCCAAAGGAGAAAGCAGTCACTTGGCTTTGTGGGAAGGGTTCTTTGCTTTCCCTGAGTCCCAAGGTAGATTTATTAGACACAGAAATGACACAGCTACAACAATGGGTTCTATGACCCCATTCCAACTCCACCCAGCCTGATGCTTTTTGTTCTGCCCCCAAAGTCCCTCCAAGCCCACAAGTGGGGAAAGAAGTGCATGAAAGGGCCAAGCAATGTGCAGGCAGAATGGAGGGTCCCCAGCTTCCACCACATCTAGGCCAACATCATCCCACCATCACAGACTGGTCATTTGTTGGTCACAGGAGAACAGGCTATCCAGAGAGCCTTCTGTGAGTCCATCCAGATGGTCTTCTCAGTGCTATGAGATGGTGATTTTGTGCTGCTTTGTAAAACTGGCAGAATTTATCCATAAGAGGGCTCATAAGTTACCCCATTCTCCCCTGTCTCTAGCTAGGACAGCCTAACATTAGAGGAACAAAATAAGAACATTCACTATATCAACTTTAAAATACCCTTATCAACAACTTTTCAGGAAAGTGGTAAAAAAAAAATGAGTGTGAACTAACCATTGGCTTAACTATTGTATTAGGTGATTTCAGAAAAATAAGTTTCATATCATTTCTTGCACAAGTTGGGAGAAGAGTGGAGAAGAAGCTTCATGGTGTTTTGCCCAGGGAAGGGACGCAGCGGTGGCCTGGGCCTCCCAGGGTCACCATGGTACAATTCAGAGCTGTTCTGCAGAGCATGCATGGAGGGCACCGCTGGGGTTAACACAGCACCTGCAGAGCCTGAAGACTCCTGACCTCGAGATCTTTGTAACACGTAATAGGGAGCTTCGTAAACCTAACTCTGAAGTACGGTGTTTACAGACCATTCTTTAAAAATTCTTCCAGGATATGTCAACAACTATTTGAACACAGAAAATTTTAGGGAATCAACTTTCTTTGTTCACAGGATAACTTCCTATCAGTATGTTTGACTTGCACCTGTATAGCCCTTCTCCATTCAGGGCACGTGCCTCAGAGAACTGTTAGGTATCTTACTGCAAAACAACCTGTGCTGTGTTCAGGTGTAGATGATTTTAGGGAAGCCCTATCTTTAAGGTTGCACTGCAGTGAATCACACAATCCATAGTCTTGAGGGAGAGCTTGATACAGAGTGAACACTCTCTCCCCCAGATCCAGGTATTGAGTGGCCATGTATGTTCAGGGGTCTATATAAGCATCTCAAAGTCAGGGGTGGCAGGGACAGCTTATTCATCCCTGTATCCTCAGCACTTAGCAATGTGCCTGACACATAGTAAGCACTAGAAAAAAATAAATGAATGAGTGAATGAACATGCAACCTAGACTTTGGTTTCCCTGTCTATAAAACGTGGGCAATAATTATAAACATACAGGTCCTGCTAACCTCATAGGGAGACCGTGAGCATCAGGAAACAGGAGAAGCCTACACTCCTTAGTGTGTCTTCTGGGCAGCTTCTTCAGATCTACTCCTTCCTATTTACCCCGCTCTATTTTTGAACTCAGTGCTGTGTGTCCTGACTTAACTCGTGGAAGGGTATGTCATTGCTAAAGGACTCTGTTCTTGGAGGACAGGGATTGGCAATATTTACCTCTGTGTCGTCGTGCCTGATACGGATGCTCAGGAGTGTTGCTGAATGGGTCTTAGAGAGCACACCCCCAAGAACATCTCTCTGAGCCCAAATCCTGGTGGTCAGAGCTCTGGGGCTCTCCAAAGCTCAGTCATCACTGGAAATTGACTTGTGCCTGAGCAACAGTGGTAAGAAATGAAGTTAAATGTCTTCATTAGGAAAAGTCAGATGAGAGAAGGAGGAAATGGGGATCCAGGAGGAGTGGGCACAAGGAGCATGTACAATGAGGCCCAGAGCTGCAGGGGGCCAGCACAGGGCTGCAGAAGATTCAGCTGACTGTACTGTGCAGAGGGCAGAGGGCTGGGCTGTTAGCATCCCCACTTCTCATCCTTAATGCCTGTTCCCTTCAACTGCTAAAGAGATCTGTGCTCCCTGGTGGTTATGAGGAGTATGTCAAGATGAGAAATCCACTCGGAAACATTTTACATCTTCCACACAACTGGCTCATTCACAATGTAATTGTGCCAGAAGCAAAGGCATTTAAGTGCTCCCCAGATGCTGCACACACACGGTGTACCCAGAGCTTAAAAACACTTTCCAGGCTCTCTGCACTGCTTTGATTTCCACAGAAGGCAGTGGGAACAGGATACCCTGGGACCTTTATCAAAGCAAGAGATGGTTGAATGTATCACTCATCTGCAGCAGGAAAAGGTATGTCTAGGCTCATGTTGTCTTTCTCAAAGGAGAAAAGAAAAAAGTTTTATCATCTTAAAGGCATCTGTGATCTGCATGGCCAGTTAAAGGCATCTCCTCCATCAAGACTGGCAAACACATGGCACCTATAGTGCTGGCCGTCCCTTTTGCATCTACATTCTCAAAGGAGAAAAGAAAAAAGTTTTATCATCTTAAAGGCATCTGTGATCTGCATGGCCAATTAAAGGCATCTCCTCCATCAAGACTGGCAAACACATGG
Source organism: Galeopterus variegatus (assembly GCF_000696425.1). Classification (NCBI taxonomy): domain Eukaryota; kingdom Metazoa; phylum Chordata; class Mammalia; order Dermoptera; family Cynocephalidae; genus Galeopterus; species Galeopterus variegatus. Next base: position 50,426 of record NW_007733334.1, on the reverse strand, counting down.
CACCTATAGTGCTGGCCGTCCCTTTTGCATCTACAATAGACACTTCTTACCAATTACTGTGCACTGAAATGCAATAACTCAACCTCAGAATCCTTCTCAACACTATGTTTCAGGAAGTCATTCTAATCAAATGATACTCATAATTCAGACTTGACACTGCTGTGTTAGATGCTTCATGAGCTAGCCTCACTGGCCTAATCTCCTGCTATTCCACATAGGCATTTGATATTTTTTCCTGTCCCTTCTTCTGGTAACAGGCCATAAATTTTTAGGAACCACCCACCCTCACACTTCCAATTTAAGTAATTCAAGTGCAATAGTTTCACCTCTGTCTCTGGGGGTGGACACATGAGCCAGGCTCAGACAATCAGAACATTGACTCCCTCTGTCCGGAGAGATTAGACCAGGGATGACAATGGGTTCTAAATTGGTCCAAAATGTCTCAATCTCAAGACTTAAACCAGAATGACCAGGAAAAGGAAACTTATTTTACTTGGACCTGGGCTTGTGAAATTGTAAGCCTAGAACCCAGGGGAGAGAACCTTCCTAAGGGTAATGCCTAGTCAGAGAACATCGGAGATGAGTGAGAGGAGACATTTGAGTCCTTGTGAGTCAGGACATCATTCATTTCTCTGTCTTCTGATGTTTGGGAAGCCAGATCTACCTTCGTATTTTTTCAATTACAGATGTTTCTTGACTTACAATGGAGTTATGCCCCCAATAAATCCATCATAAATTGAAAATATCAATAAATCAAAAATGTATTGAATGCACCTATCCTATCCAACATCATCATAGCTTAGCCTAGCCTACCTTAAATGTGCTCAGAATACTTACATTAGCATACAGCTGGGCAAAATCATCTAACACAATGCCTATTTAATAATAAAAGTATTGAATATTTCATGTCATTTATTGAACACTGTACTAAAAGTGAAAAACAGAATGGTTATATGGGTACTATCATAATGTCGAAAAATTGTAAATCAAACCATCATAAATCAGGTGCTGTCTGAATATAAGGCAATAAAATTCACTTAAGCCAGCTTGAGTTGAGTTTCTGTCACTTATAACTGAAGCAGGCCCAGTGGGTACACTCATGCACTTCAACATGATGATATCCTTGTTTGGAGTGAGGTAATACCAAACCACCAGGACCTACCCTAAATGAGGTTTGTCAAGGCACATTTGTTACAGGTGAGGACCACGTATGTATGCCCCACATCCAGCAAGTCAGTGCCAGCCCACACACTTTGTCCTCAGAGGAAGTAGCTGTTCATCACAGGTGCCTCAGAGCCTGGGCACAGCAGAGTCTTAAGCCCATTGCTGTGGCTTGCCAATACCACCTCCTCAAACGCAAGCTGGAAATGCAAGCCTGGACCTGGCTACTGCCCACAGCATAGATCTGAGCCACTTGCCCAGGGCCCACTGCTGGAGCCCCCCTTCATCCTCCCCTTTAGGGGTGTGAAGCTCCCATTGAGCTTATCCTTGTTTCTGAAAAAGGATCTTGACCCAGGTCCACTACTTTCTAATTCATTCTGGAGTCTTTGGTGTCTGTTCATGAAAGCAGATGTTTTCCTGAAGCGTCTGGGTTTCTTGCTTCTGATAGCTGGATCAGAATCCTTGCCTCCATGATTATAGAAACCATAAAATGCCTACGGTGCAATATTGAGAGTTAAAGTATTAATCAGGAGTAATCATATATGCATTATTCAGAATGCAGACATTCTGGGCACGGATGCCAAGAAAGCACACATATTTCAAATGTTAAATCCTATTCTTTCCCAGAGAGCTCACATTTCAGCAATCATACCAAAGGGGACATTTGGGCTCATTTCTCCGCGTGGGCCAAGAGAAACAAAAGAGTGTAATTTAGCTCCCACTGTTCATAACAGATGCCCCCTTCTGGATGCTTTGTCAAAACCTCTTAACAAACACACAAGTCTCACTCATTCCTTGGCTCTATCACTCTTCTGGCTTCCACTGAAACACGTTTCATGCCCAGGAGACAACACATCAGTGACAGAAAGACTTCAGCACTTCTATAAACAAAAACATCTCCAGCAAATCCCATAGAGAATTGTTTTCTTTCGCATGAGAGCCCAATTTTTAACAGCTTTCAAGGAACCTTTGGAAATTTATTAATTTTTAGGAACTGGTTTCCACCAGGATATGAGCCATTTATAACAGACCCACTATATCATTTTTCTGTCCTTGAAAACTACCTTTGCAAGCAAGAACAATTATGAAACTGTTTCTGGAGGCGATAAGACTTTTGCCCGATTCAAGGTATTTTCTTTATCGCATTTTTGAACTCTCAAATGGCTAGTTCACAGAAGTTCATCCCCTCACCCCCGTTACAACCTCCCCTTCTGCTCACAAGCCTGCAGGTTCTCTAGTTGCCAGGTCCCTCCAACTGAATGGTGGCCTTCAGTACTTGTCACTATCCCTGCTATCCTAAGCTCTCCTCCATGGGCAGAAGGCCAGAAACCACATTTCCCCAGACTCTTTTGCCAGCATGGTTCCTTTTTCAAATCTTCCAATGAGAAGTGCTCATGGAAGATTTGAAATGGGGAAAGCAGCAGAAGCCATGTTTGTTCCAGCAACAAGCTGGCAAGCAGGACAACCTGCTGCAGCTTCTAGAGCCTCACCTATGAACCACACCCTTGGGTGATGCTCTGCTAAGATTATCAATGGCTATTTCTTATGCCTGTCTCCCTGGAGTGTGCTGAGCTCTGCCTATAGTTATGAGTCAGAAAGCAATGCAAGGTGGTGGGGTTGAACTTGAGGATATCCACGTTCCCTTACAAGTGAAATGCCTGGATAAGCACATTGCAGTGTCTCCATACAAAGGAAGACTGACTCTTCCAAGAGAGGAAGAGAGGCCTCTTCTGCTGACAAAGAAGGCTCAGCACAAAGTAGAGGATGTAATACCAGCTTCATCAGAATTCGTACAAATGTCTCCATTCAAATTCTCAGGTCCTGCTCTTTCTCAGTCAGTGCTCTAACTTTTACATAAAAATTGAGGTCAGTCTGAGAAGCCAGTTTGAATTACAGTACTACAACCTGAAGGACCAAACTTTGCCCAGAAGGAGAGATGGGCAGAGGTATAGATCTGCACTGATTCATGAGCAGTAACCAATGGTTCGGCTACCGGGGTGAAGGCTTGAAGGGAGTTAAATCAGAGAAATGATGGCAAGAATTTCCGAGGAAGTAGGGAGATCAGCCCATCCAGGAGGAGTTCAGCGGGGAGGTGTCTGTATCCCACACAACTCTTTACCAAAGGGCACTTACTGCCAATGTTGGTCTCAATAATCAAGTCGAGAAGATAATCTGTTCTAGACAAGTCAGCTTCTTTCCCCAACTACTGGAAGGCTGTTCAATGGGCTCCTAAGCAGTGTGGCCAGGACATAGATTAAAATTATGCATCAGTTCAATAATAAAGATCTCTGCTGTCTATTAATATTGCCAAATGCCCCACCTTCCAAAATCAGAGATGGAAACCATGTACATAACATGGTATCATTCTCTAGAGAGCCAGCCAGACACATGGTGGCAGTTAGATTATATTGGGGCCTTCTAATGAAGTTATCTTCACTAGAAGAGACTTACTGTGGATTTGGATTTCTCTTTTCTGTCCCTGATAGTTCTGCTGGACTACCAGCCCTGAAACTACTGAATGCTTTTGTTATTAACCATAGTTTTGCTTCCATACAACATTGCTTCTCACAAAGAAATTCATTTCAGCAGAATGAGTGAGGCAATGGACTTCTGCCTTTGACATTCACTGTTCTTACTATTTTCCTCATCACACAGAAATCACTGACCTTCTAGAATACTGCAGTGGCCTATTAAAAACTCAGTTATGGCACTAACTCAGAGACATCATTGTGCAGATTTAGGAAGCAATCCTATAAAATAATGGCATATGCTGTGAACTAGCAGCCAAAAAAGTCTCTGTTTTTCTCATGGCCAAAATATAAAGGTGGGAGATCCAAGCAATGAAAGCAAGAGTGGACACACTCGCTGTTACTCCTGTAACCAATCTGCAAAAGTTTTCATCATGTCTCTATATCTCTGGGGTCTGCTGGTTTAGAGGTCTTTGTTCCCAAGGCAGTAATGCTTTCAGTGAGAGACACAACAATCGTTCCATTGAACTGTAAGTTGAGAAGTCTACCTTGCCTTCCACTAAACCGACAGGCAAAGAAGATGGTTACTACACCAACATCAATGTTTTTCCCCATTATAAAAGATATATAGAGCTGCTGTTAAATAACGGGGATAGGGAAGAATATGCCAAGAATGCGGAGTGTGCCCTGGGGGAATCACCTAGGATAAAAGTTATTGGATACTGACAACCCAGTAAGGTCAGCGCCACCAAGGACACAGACCCTTCAGGAGTAAAGATTCAAGTCATCCTGTCAGGTAAAGAACTTTGATCAACTAAGGTGTTGGTTGTTAGCAAAGGGAATTTGGAATGAATAGTAGAAAAAATTACAAATGCCAAGTATGCGCTCATAACCAATTGCATACACACGGCTGCAGTAGCTGTGACATCTTTTGATTATTGTTCATATATTTGTATTTATCAACCAATCTCTTTTCCTGCCTCCTATTCCCTTATTATTTTATATAACATCTGTTGGTGGTGTTTAACCTTATAATTTAGTCTTTAAGTACTAAGATATTACAGGAGAATTGTGACTGATAGAGAAGGAACATGTGCATCCTGCCTGCCGGGCACTGTGACTGCCATGGCATTGTTTCTCCTGTTTAATGGAGAGAATGGGAGTATCTTTGTTGTAGGAGAGGTGGTTGTATTGTTATTGGATAGAAGCGTGTTTGGGTTATTATTGTTCTCTGGAAATTTGAACATCAGTAGGGGTATGTTTATGAATGCCAAGGAAGCCAGGAGGTGGTCTGTGCTAATGGAATGGAGAGAATGGGAGTATCTTTGTTGTAGGAGAGGTGGTTGTATTGTTATTGGATAGAAGCATGTTTGGGTTATTATTGTTCTCTGGAAATTTGAACATCAGTAGGGGTATGTTTATGAATGCCAAGGAAGCCAGGAGGTGGTCTGTGCTAATGGCCATGGCAGCGGCACTCAGAATCATCCCTGTGATGATTCTGCCTTGTAGTGCAAGGGTTGGATGTCTGAGAACCACGTTTCCCAAATGCTCTTTACATACAGTTCCCATTAAGACTCTGCCAGGGAGAGGCCTTCTTATAAGATTGCCACGACAAAACAGTAACAGAGGACAGACACATGGAATTTTGTTATTGGCAGACATGAAGCTTTGTCATCAGCTTCCAAGTGTCTGTAAACACAGAACGTGCCTTCCTTATCTCTGGCATTTAGTGAAAACTTAGAAAATACTTTTTTGACTAGATGAATGAATAAATAAATAAATAGATGGATAAATTAAAGCATGGATGGATGAAAGGAAGTTGAGGGAAAGAATATATATCATACATTCAGGAATTTGATATGCAAAGGGAAATTTGAATAAAAATAAGCATAGAAAGATCAAGTGATGGTTCTGAGTTTTGTTTTAAAGCTAAACGAGAGAGCATCAAATGTTAAAAGAACATTTAAAGTTAAAAGAGAGATCCCCAGAGAATAAAAAATTCAAATTTGCTAGAGGATGGTTATCACTATTGATGTAAATTCTCAGACTAGATGGGGAAACGTGAGCTCCACAGTGAAAGGCATCTTTACAAAGGACAGCCCTCCCCCAAGGAGAATGGAGAAGGATGGGATTTGGCGGGATCAGCCTACTAACCTTTATATATCACTACCATTTTAGATACATTTTACATGTTGACATAAAAACCTAGAGAAACAGATTTGAGCTCTACAGGAGAAAGAACTTTTTAGCCAGGAAGGCCAATTAACCATGGAAGGAGGTACCTCTGTCCACTGGAAGCACTCCTACAAAAGAGAGTTGGCCAGATCTGGAAAATACTATAGAAGGGATTTGGGACCAGCTGGGAGCTCGAACAAGAGGAATTCTAAGATCTTTTCCAAGTATAACTTCCATGGTTGCTTTCTACCCTGCTGTGGTCAATTTGATATTTATGACTGGCCTGGACACAGGATTTTACCTGCAGAAAGACTCTAGAAATGATGACAGCTGGCAGGGGAGCTATTTTTGGATGAGGGGGCCTATCCCAGCACTCCTCAATTCACAACACATAAGTAGTTGCCTACTCTGCATACGCAGGAGGTAGGATGATATGAAAAATGTCTGCTAAATAAAGCAGTCTAATTAATAAAGCAACTGTCAAGTACCTGCAATGCTAATTTCTTCTAGTTGCATTCACACATGACCCAAATAGTCAACCATCTCGCCAAAGTAAAGTAATTTCTGAATCACCTTTTAAGAGAAAGTACACAAACTGCAGTGAAATGAGGGGAATGCTGGGGGCTGAAACAAAGTCTGAAATTCAGAGCTTGTGCCTTTGATCTCTCATTTTCAAGACAATCTCAGCCCTGCAGTACCCCCTGAGGCTAGAGAACAGCATTGGAAGTGACTACTCCCTGCCCCATGCTGGAAACCCTCCTACAAATTGCATTCAGATTCAATTCAAAGGTGTCCTGCTGAATGAACACTCCAAGCAGAGTCAGAGTGTAAATGTCTGACAATGTTCTCACTTTCTTTGAGGTAACTAGGTCTCTGCATCCCCAGCCACAAATTCTAAGACACAAGAGGTAGGAAAGGTAACTCCAGCATAGGCTTTGGTTTCAGCCCAGCTCAGGGTTTCAGCCTCAATTCTACTGCTTTCCAGCTATGGGGACTTAGACAAATTGCCCAGTTTCTCTGAGCTTCAATTCTTCATCCATAAAATGAGAAAAATAGCATTTTTTGCAGCATTTATGCAAAGATTAACTCAGATAACATGTGTAAAGCTCTGAAAACAGAGTTTATCACATAGCAGGTTCTCATAAAAATATATTAATTTACCCACCCACTAACTTTTAAATTATTGGTAATTTGAAAATCCAAAGGTCTCATCTTTCCCAAGTGTTTGCATTTCTTCATTCTTGAATGATATTTTGCATATGGAAAGTGTTATTGTTAATAACTGCAGGCTCATTTATTCATTCAATAAACTTTTATTGAGGACCAAAGATATGCCCATCCCTGTGACCAATGCTGTGGCTCTAGACATAAATGAGAAATATGTCCTGCTCTCAAGTGGTCCAAGTCTTTTCTTCACAGAAAAGTCAAATCCCTTTGCTATTGTCATAAGAGTCACTTGGGGCCCTGCCATCTCTGGACTTGTGACTGTTGGTGTTGTTAGGGGTTGGTATCTGGCCCGTGAGATGGGGCCACATTCAAGGATTAAAATGCAGTCATTGAGCATACCCTAGCAGCTTGACATGCTTTGTAACCAAACTGACAACTACATAGAAAGTGCTTCTGGAACTCATTCATTACCTAGGCTTTCAACATGTCATGTCAAAGGTCACCAAGTAATGTTACCTTGAGTGTTGGCAGAGACCTGAAAATGCTTCCTTTAATCCACTGTTTAGTGACCATCTATGTATTCATTTATTCCCAATTAATCAGCATTTCTTGACCACCCCCTATGTTCCAGACACTATGAAAGGTGCTATAGAGACAGAAAATAAATCCATGGCCCCTGTGCATGAGGAGTTCACAGTCTAATGGACAGATAGATAAGGTGCTGAGGCGGATGGTGTAATGTCATTAGCAACAAGGATTGGGAGGCACAGGGGCAGTTGGAGCACAGAGAAGGGCTCTCCACACATGATGGAGGCTTTCAGGAAAGGCATTGTGGAGACAAGGAGGCAAACCATTGGAGAAGTTCTAGTCAGCTCAGGCTGCTATAATAAATTACCATAGACTGGGTGGTTTAAGCAACAAATATTTATTTCTCACAGTTCTGGAGGCTGGACATCCAAGGTCATGGTGCCAGCATGATGGGGTTCTGCTTAGGGTCCTCTTCCAGGTTGCATATGGCTGACTTCTTGCTGTGTCCTCATATGGCAGAAAGACAGCCAGCTAGCTCTCTGGCCTCTTCTTACAAGGGTACTAATTCCATTTATGAGGGCTCCAACCTCATGCTCTAATTACCTCCCAAAGTTCCCACCTTTTAATATTATCACATTGAGATTAGAGTTTCAACATGTGAATTTGGGTGGAACACAGCATTCAGTCAGTACATTGCATTGCTCAGGCAGTGAGGAAGGAAAAAAAGGCAAATTTCTCCTTCCTCCACCTTTTGTTCTATTCAAGTCCCTAAGGGATTGTATGATGCCCACCCACATGTGGGAGAGCAATCTACATTACTGAGCCCACAGATTCAAATGCTAATCTCACCTAGAAACACCCTCCCAGACATTCCCAGAATAATGTTTAACCAAATATCTGGGCACCCTTTGGCCCAGTCAAGTTGACACATAAAATTAACCACCACAGATGCAGACCAAAGTAAAAGGTGAAAGTCTGAAAACCAAGAAGTCTAAAACAAAGCAAGACTTTGGGATGAGTCTCTGTCACTGCTCCAGACTATGAATGTAGAGGTTTGGCAAAAGGTAATGCAGAGTTTGGATGTGTTGTCCCCTCCAAAACTCATGTGGAAATTTGATCCCCAATGTGGCAGTGTTGGAAACTGATTGAGTCATGGGGGTGGATCCCTCATGAATGGATTAATGCTCTCCCTGGGGGAGGGGGGATTAATGACTGAGTTCTCGCTCTATTAGTTCCTGCGAGAGCTTGTTGCTTAAAAAGACCCTGGCACCTTCTCTCTCTCTCTTGCTTTCTCTCTCTTGCTTCCTCTCGCCACGTGATCTGCTTGTACCTGCCAGCTGCCTGCCACTTTCCACCATGAGTAGTAGTCTGAGGCCCATGCCAGATGCAGCTGTCCCAGAATCATAAGCCAAATAAACCTCTCTTCTTTATAAATTACCCAGTCTCGGGTATTTCTGTTATAACAACACAAAACGGACTAAAACAAAGTCAGACCACTCACTTTCTCCAGACAGCCCGAATGTTTGGTACAATGTAAACAGTAATATTTTTTTTTTAAATCTATGTCATCCCTTTTACAGATGGCCCATGAATGAAAGGCCTAGATGACTTTCAGTGCATGCCCCTACCTCCTTGGTTCAATCCCCACCTAGACACTTGGAACCCACCCTATGGGGTGGAAGCTGTTGCCTACCCTCATGCACTCAGCTTAAATCCAAGAAATGTTTAATACCTATGTCATCCATGGCCTCATCTAGGAAAGTCCACCTGCACCACCTCCTTCCAGAACCACAATGGTCACCTGCAGCTCAGGTGGCCACCACTCCCTCCCACCCACAGCTAATATCTGGTCACTGGATCACTGTCCTGGTGGTGCCACCCTGGGCTCAGAGGCATCCTACCACCTTGTTTGTTTGTCTGGTTATCATTTAGATGGTCATCACCAGCTTTTTGACTCAGCACAAGCTCAGCACAGGTTGGGAAAGGGGCAGAATATAGGGGAAAGTGCAAAGACTTTGGGGCCAGAGTCTGGTTCTCCAACACAATGTTTGGGGGACTTGAGTGTAATGCTAGGCAGGCCCCTTTCCAAATCCAAATGTCATTTTCTCATAGGTAAAATGGAGATATTAATACTTTTCTGAAGGGCTTGTCAGGAGATTTTACCTGCCTGCATGCTTCTTGGGACAGGGATTTTGTCCTGCTCTCTGCCATAGTCCTAATCCCCCATGATTACCTGGCACATGCAGACATGTCATGAAATTTTTATTTATGAGTGTATGTAATGTGCCAGACTCAGAGTTAGCTCTGAGTAACTGTTTGTGCCTGTTCCTCGAAGGAGTGACCAATCCTCACCTGAGTAACTCTACCCTGAGGAGTGCGGGTGGGAGAGGAGCAAAGAGGACACTCTGACTCGTACTCTCCACCCAGGGCCACTTTGTCCTCATCCAAGCCATGAGGTGGCAAGACACCACCCAGCCTCCATAACAGAAAATCTTGACTAGTCCAAGGTGTGGCATGCACACGCACCAGAAACAACACACCCGCAGCTACCAGCATGGGTTTACCATGTGCTTGCGTCTGACAGCATCAAATTAGACATAGCTTTAAGTCTTAGTTTAGCAATTAGATTAAAATGTGTTGAATGGGTAAACAAGTGATAGAATTTAGACAAGGAAACATTATTCAGGTGATCTCACTTCTGTGGAAAAAAACATCATGCACTGTACTTGTACCAAACTTTTGCATACATAATCTTATGAGGTAGACTGAGAGTACCTTTTAATGCCATCTTTGACCGATGAGGAAACTGAGGCTCAGGGAGGTTACATAGCTAATAAACAGCAGAATCTTGCACAGAATCTGCACCTTCTAACTCCCAAAGGTGTGCTCTTTAGCCTGCATGCATGGAGATGCCCCCAGGAGAACCACTGGGATCCTATACTTATCTTTTAATTTGAGTCCATGAGGAAATAAAATGGTATTATTCTGAGGTCAATAGTTTTCCATACTACGTGGATATTGCTTTTCTCTTTCCACTTTAAAAGCAATACCGCAGTGGTTTTCCACCAGCTAAAAGTACTAGCTCTCTGTTCAATAAGGAATCTTTTGTAGAGAGGATCAAATATTTAAGATGTGGCATTTTTCCCTCTTAGAGCAGAGGTAAGCAGAGGATAAAGACTTGCTATTTTCTTCATAAATATGCAAGGAGGAGAGTTTGAATCTATACTCTTGTAAACCTGGAGGAGTCAGATAAGGGGCATTTCTCAATCCAGTGGCTCAAATTTAAAGCAAATGTAACTTTTCTATCTTGCAAGACAGATGTGGCAATCCAAAAATATTATTATGGGGATGTAGAGAAAGGGGAAAGTATAGTTTGGACTTACATGGCAATGAAAAGCTATCAAAATGTGTACAAAAATACCATGAATTATGATGAATTCAGTGGGACAAGAATTTTTTTCTCCTAGAGGGACAGATGAGTGACACTAATACTCCTGTAACTAAGGAATAACACTGTGTGCCCTAATGTCACAGAAGGAAACACAGACATAAAAATCTAATATAAACATTTGGGGCCAAGACTGAAGTGAAGAGAGAAAGGTTACCATTGACAATGTGGATATAAAAATATCAATCTGCAATATAATTATAAATAAAACGGTTGTTAACTTTTACAATGCCTATATATATTTATGTAATGTCAAAGCTTACACATCACCAATCTTTATATTAACTTTTATATTGGCATTATGAGAAAAATACCATGTTTCCTAGAGTTGTCTGTAAAATAATAGATAGGCTACGGCCATAAACATCCTTCAAATGCATAGATCTCATCTCTGCATGTGTGAATGGTGTGTGTGCTGTGTATATAGACACGCTAATGAAAACATAAATAACTCACTGGAGATGCCAGAAATGGCCAGAGCAGCATTGCCAGTTTGACCTTTAGCAGAAACAGCATGAAAATATTATCACGGCGTCCAAATGGTATACCCGCCCCCAGTCTGGGAATGTGGGAAAGGAGCACTAGGTACCCTGACCACTTCCCATAGATTGGTCTGCCACAGAGTGCTGGGCCCAGGCTCGGGAGGCTGAGTTTGAGTCCAAACCTGCCATTAGCCATCTCGGTGATTTTTAAGCATTCTCTTTATGTCTCCAGGTCTTCATCCATAACAGAGAGATTCCAGTGTACATGAAAAGTGAAACCCAAGATCACATGAAAGACTTTTTTAGACCCCCAGCCAGAAGATGTGCATCAAAATGAGGGCTATCCCACTCAAGGAGGTAACATGAGAGGTGGCCCACTGCTCCCAAGGATGAAACTGTCACAATCACTTGTAGACCTCATTGGCTATGACTGATCTAAAGGGCAATACCCTGCAGGGAAAGCAGCCCTGGCTGTATGTATGGGCAATGAGACAGGTTTAAATTCTGACCTTGTCACTTAGCTGTGCAACTATAAGCAAGTCATTTAACCTCTCTGAGACGTCATTTTCTTATTTATAACATGAGAACAGTAGTATCCATCTAATGGTGTTGCTGTGAGGATTGAAAAGCCATAACTCACAGTGACTGCTGTATGGTAGGTAATAGATGGCTAGCTCTCCTTCTTTCTTCCATCTAAGTTCATTTACAAGTTGCACAGGAAAACAGCCTTGGAATATCTGCCCACACATCAGCCAGGGCTGTCACAGGGATCCAGAGATAGTAAATGTCAAGACATTTTGAGTACCTCATTTATCCCACACGCATTCTCTGAGTGTTTGTGTATACAAGATACAGAAAATGTGTATACAAGTGCAGAAAAATGTATTCCTTTGATGTAATCGCCAGTGTCAGCTACCTTGGGGGGAGGGAGAAGACTCTTCTCTGCCCTCCTCATCTTTCCACCTTGATCTATAAAGAAGGCAATTTCTACCTCCTCTTCCCACGTGGTGAAGTGCTCCTTCTCCTCACCGATTTGCTCTTCTCCATTGGAAGAGTAAGAGTAAAAATGTGGATCTTTTCCAGAATTTACTTCATGTTGGGCAATCTTCTAAGGGCTTCACACATTAACTGATTTAGTTCTCACAACATCCCTCAGCAGATGGGATTATCATTATTCCCATTTCACAAATGAGGCAATCAAGGCAGAGATCTGTCACGTCACCTGCCAGCAGAAGGTCATATGGCCAAGAGATCTGTGGGGAGTGAGATGCACCCCCCCCCTTTGTTTCACAGACCCCAAGAACACATATGCAGCCAACCCACGGGCAAGGGAATGGAGCCAAGGGGAACAGCAGGCCCGCCTCCTCCCCAGCTGCCGGCCCAGCAGAGCGAGCTGAGTGGTGGTCAAGTGCATGTCTAGGAGGTCAACCCAGGTGTGTGCACACATGGCAGCAGGAAGCACAGGAAGGGCCACTTGGGATGGGAATGAGGAAGGTGAAATGGGAATCCTGCCTTCAGGGTTCTGCAATTCTGCCTCTTGGTACATAGCACAACAGCTCACAGAGAACCTGGACCCTGGACAACAGGATTAGCACTCAGTATTAGTGAGTTTAGCCTGCTGGTTAAACTCAGTCTCTGCCTGCATTCAGACCTCAGCTCTGCCCCTCACCAGTTACTGAAGGGCCAAGTTCAGGTGGGGTTTGGAAGCTGCACTTCGCTCAAGCCTGCACTGTATTCTCCAGTCTAGGCTTTACCTGAGCTCTGCTTTAGGGTTCCTGGAACTTGCCCAGGTCAGTAAAGCTGATGTCATTTTCCTTTTGACCATGTACACCCTAAACCCCTAAGAGTAAACAGTTTGTTTTGGGTCTGAAAGAGATGACATTGAGTTGTATTATAACAGTTCACATGCCCAATGTTGCTCAAAGTGTGGTCCTCAAGCCAGTGACAACAGCATCTCCTGGGAAATTATCTAGCCCCACCCCAGACCTACTGAGTCAGAAACTCTGGGCCTGGGGCCCAGCAACTTGTACTTGAACAAGCCCTCCAGGTGATTCTGATGCATGCTCAACTTTGAGAACCAACCACAGGAATCAACAATCAATCAATAAATTTTACCAGACTGCTAGGTACTAAAAACAAAGTCTTGACACACTTTTCAGAGTAAAGGCTGCCGTTAGATGATCCCCACCCCCGTGTTGGCACATAAATTAATTCATTTCTTTATACAGGAACCAGACTGAATTTTGCTAATGCAAACATGGTGACCACCTCAGTAAATTTCCATAGTAAAACATCCCACTGGTGTTTTCCCATTACTTGGGATTGCTCCATCACTATTTGTAATAAAAACATCATTTTTAGAAGAGGAACCAGACTGAATTTTGCTAATGCAAACATGGTGACCACCTCAGTAAATTTCCATAGTACAACATCCCACTGGTGTTTTCCCATTACTTGGGATTGCTCCATCACTATTTGTAATAAAAACATCATTTTTAGAAGAGAAAACACAAGCAGAAGCATTGCAGCTAAAATAAATACTTGTCACATTCTGTGCTTCTCCACCTCTTCCCACCTGCCTGTGGTACTCTAAGCATGTGTGTGCACCAGCATGCACACACATGCACACACACTACAACACTACAACATGGTATTTATACACAATGGAATACTATTCAGCATTGAAAAAGAAGGAAATTCTGCCATCTGCAAAAACATGGATGAATCTGGAGGATATTATGTTAAGTGAAATAAGCCAGGCACAGAAAGACAAATACCTCATGATCTCACTTACATGTGCAATTTTAAAAGTCCCCAGCTCTATCAGTTAAGGTAAACCTAGCAGCAATGAGATTCCACGGCCAGAATGTAAAAGGATCTTCATGCTCAAGTCAGGATGAACAAGAATGACAATGCTGCTAAACACATAGTATATTCAATTTTAAAGGACATGTAAATTCAAGCCAGTAGCTTTAAAAGGCCTGAAGACAACATAAGGCAGAGCCTACAGATGGATTTTCTATGTTTGCATTTCAGTCTTCTTTCTCACCCTGCACAGTCTCATTAAATCGAGGTCTATCCACACGGAAAATTCAGCTAGATATGAGAGGGAAACAGATCACAAAAATCACCAACAGAGAAACGAGAACTTGGAATTTCTGCCTTCTACTTCTAGTTTTTTTGATTTTTTTTTTTTATTTGGTGACCGGTAAGGGGATTGCAACCCTTGGCTTGGTGTCGTTTGCACCGCTCTCAGCCATTGAGCGCACCGGCCATCCTTATATAGGATCCGAACCCGCGGCGGAAGCGCCGCTGCGCTCCCAGCGCCGCACTCCCCAAGTGAGCCATGGGGCCTAGTTCTGAGGGAGGGTCTCACGAATCCTCTCATTCTCCTGACCCCCTCCTTCAGAGAAGGCCACACAGACCTCTTCCTATTAACCATGACCTCAGATGAAGGACAGCATTTGCTACTTACCATCTACTCCACGGCAATGTTAATTGACAGTACCTCATGTAGTCCTGTGACTACACTGTGAGGAGGATATTATTACTCCTGCTTAACAGATGAGGAAACTGAGTCCCAAAGAAGTCAAGGGACTTCTCCCAGATCAGAAGAGCCCAACATAGTTCACTGTGACTCTCTACTCCACCCCCCTGATGCTTCCCAGCTGAAAACACAAGCAGAACCCTGGCAGAGCTCTCATCTCAGGTCAGTTTCTCAGTCAGCCCCAGCCTGGGTGACATCAGGTCACTGAGGGTCTGTCCAATCCAGGCAAGCTCAACTTTGCCACTGCTCTACAGGGTCACTGCCATGGCCATGCAGAGGTAGCCAAGTCTGCTGAGCCTGGTCCTCCTGACTCAGTCAGTTCCACACACCCTCTGTTGATCATCTCTGACTATATTCAATTGCTGCGTCTCCTCTGTATCTCAGCTCCTCATCTGAATGGAGGAGACAAGAATGCCTTTCTATCCACTCCCCAGGACAAGTGTAAGGCTCAAATAGAAAAGGTGTGTGAAGGAGATTGGAAGTATAATGCAACGGAGTGTTAAATTAAAAGTTTCAAAGGAGATATCAACCTACAATAGATGTCAGTTCCAAAATCAAGCCGTGATACAGTCTTCAGTGTGGAAACTTCAAAATAGGTGATGAGAACTAGTTAAAAAAACAGTTGTCCCTGAAGCTATAAAAGAACCAAGAATGGTGCATATTCAGAGATTTATTTCTGAAAACTACCATACAATCAGGCAATTCCACTATTGACGATTTATCCAAAGGAAATGAAATCAATATTTCAAAGAGATACCTGCATTCCCATATTTATTGACGCATTATTCACAATAGCCAAGATATGGAATCAAACTAAGTGTCCACTGATAGATGAATGAATAAAGAAAACATGATATTTATACACGATGGAATACTATTCAGCATTGAAAAAGAAGGAAATTCTGCCATCTGCAAAAACATGGATGAATCTGGAGGATATTATAAGTGAAATAAGCCAGGCACAGAAAGACAAATACCTCATGATCTCACTTACATGTGCAATTTTAAAAGTCCAACTCCTAGATTCATAGAGTTAGAATGGTGATTACCAGGCATGGGGAGAAGTGGGGAGAAAAGTT
>NW_007733334.1:31898-33603 GCF_000696425.1 Galeopterus variegatus | reverse complement strand
AGCCAGGCACAGAAAGACAAATACCTCATGATCTCACTTACATGTGCAATTTTAAAAGTCCAACTCCTAGATTCATAGAGTTAGAATGGTGATTACCAGGCATGGGGAGAAGTGGGGAGAAAAGTTGGGGAGATGTTGGCCAAAGAATACAAAACTTCAGTTAGTTTGAAGGAATAATTTTAAGAGATCAATTGTACCAATAGTGACTATAGTTAATAACAACATATTACATTCTTAAAAAATGCGAGTGGATGTTTAAGTGTTTTCACCACAAAAATGATAGCTATGTGAGGTCATGCATATGTTAATTAGCTAGATTTAGTCATTCCACAATGTTTACATACTTCAAAACATCATGTTTTACACAATAAATGCATATAATTGTATGTGCCAATTTTAAAAAATAATAAAAAGTTAAAAAGATTTCTTTTTGAAGAAAATCTCCTTTAGAGATGGTCATTGTAGCTGGGAGTCCCATCCACCCACACGGGGAAGGGATGGAGGGATGCTGCCCTTAACGCCAATGGGAGAGAGGCTTTGCACCCTGCCGGTGGAGATCATAGTAAATTTGGCCTGACTCAGCCTGGGAAAGCCACAGCTGACAGTGGCTGCAGAGTTCAGTCCTGTGTCTGGGAAGTAAGTGCCCTCTTTTCTGAGAGCAGATCAAAGGCGAGTGAAGTCCATGGCCGGAGTTGAGCCATGATAGAAATGTTGACCCAGGGCTGTCCTTAAATTGATCCTGCCAGGGAGTGGCCTCAGCGTGGAGACAGAGAAGTACGTGCAGGCAGAAGCAGAAGCTGAGAGGAGATTGGGGGCACGCTCTTGAAAGAGAAGCATATCCCATGAAAGAGCCACCCAGCAGGGAGCCACCAAAGAATCCATAAAAGTGTCCATGAGAGAGGGTCTGCCAGGCCATGAGAGGGCAGAGCCATCTCCCGGCAGCATGACTGGAGTAAGGACTTCCTCATCTGCCCTCCATCTCCCTCATCCCAGCTTGTACAGGATCAGACCCAGCAGCTGGAGCAGACAGAAGCTGACCACACCCCTACCATGAAGGTGGACATCCCACCTGCAGCCGGCCCCAGCTGGGGGGGCGGCAGGGACCTTACACTAAAGGAGGATTGGAGTGCTCATTGATATACCAGGCTGGATGCTCTATTTGCTAATTGAAGCTGTGTTTTGTGACTTAAAATGACTAAGGATCTGGTATCACCTAAGAGACGACGAAAGCCAAGTTTTCAACTCCACTTAGCAGATTTAAAGGAATAGTGAGAAATGAAAAATAAAGTTGAGGGCCAAGCCTGTGGCGCACTCAGGAGAGTGCGGCGCTCCCGTCGTGGGTTCGGATCCTATATAGGGATGACCGGTGCGCTCACTGGCTGAGCACGGTGCGGCCGGCCTCAAAAAGGACAGAAAAAATAAAATAAAATAAAGTTGATTTCATGATCACACCCAATTATTTCTTCTTATTAAAATGCCAGTTACAAGGTGCTATTTCTTACCCTGATAGATATCACCACCATCTCTCCGGGAACCCAAGCCAGACACTGAGTGGTCCTTCACTCCTGCCCACCCACCTCCTGAGTCAGTCCATCACCAGATCCTGTGTGCTGTGCCTCCTTGATGCCTCCCAGAGTTGCCCATGTCCCTCTGTCTCTACTGCCCCTGCCCTAGTCCACACTTCCGTCATCCTTCATCTACCCAC
>NW_007733334.1:29400-30695 GCF_000696425.1 Galeopterus variegatus | reverse complement strand
GTCCCTCTGTCTCTACTGCCCCTGCCCTAGTCCACACTTCCGTCATCCTTCATCTACCCACACATCTGAATCACCCCCTAATTTGGTCTCCCTTACTCTCAGCTTTCCCTGTTCAATCCACTTTCCTTACCGCAGTCAGAGTAAAATTTCTGAAAGGTAAAGCCGATTATCTCTGTTATGTTGGAAACCCTTCCATGGATCCCTACTACTTCACAGTAAAGTCTGACCCTTTAACTAGGCTTATAAGAATTTTTAGGACCTGGCTCTGCCTCCCTCCCCAGCCTCATCTTTCCTCCCTCCACTTCATCTCACCACCCCCACACTGAACTGCATGCCCCATTCATTACTTGACCAAAGGTGCTGCCTTCTCCTCCTGGTCTTTGCTCCTACTATACACAGAAGCTAAATTGTAGGGCTGTTCATACATGCACTGGGACTGGGCCCATGAGTCGGTCCAGGACCTCTTTGGTTTCTTATTGCATCAACCATTACTGGTGTAGTGAAGCAATCCAGAAGAGCCTAGTTAAAGTCACACCATGTAAGGGGAGTGGAGCAGGACTTCTGCCTGTCTAACTACTCAGGTCTCAGTCCAAATATAACCTCCTCCAGGAAGCCTGCCTTGATATCTCAACCCTGGGCTAAGTTGCCTTCCATGTAGTTCCATATATACAAAATCTCATTACTGGGCATGTTTATCACGTTGTGTTTACTTGGCTGCAAGCTCTCTGAAGGCAGGGCTGTGTCCTATTCATAGCTAGAGTTTTGATGCCAGTTACTCAACCTTCTAAAACCTCATGTATATAATAGAATAGTGATGGTCTATCCTCAGGGATTATGATAACAAAATGGGAAAATTAGCGTAATGCACGTAGCATGGTATCTGGCATATAGGTAAATAATAAATGTTAACTATTTATTTTTACTGTTACTCAACACATTGTTGCTGAATATCTGAATCAAGGGAAAGATTGGCATTGTTATGTGGCATATACGTGCCACAAGGAACAGCCTGTGGACAAGGTGGGCACTGACTAAATGACTTGTCTAGGTTCTTACTAGCTAAACCACTTTCTAATTTTGAGGCCCATGAATTACCCAAATACCATCAAAACTGCAAAATTTACCTCCATCAAGCAGCTGTCTTCTACCAAGACTAACAGAAGATGGGAAATGCTGGCAGTAGAACTACATTTCTAGTTAGCTAGAAAAAGTTATCCTCTGTGTGTGTGTGTAAAAGGTCTTCAAATAAGCGCATGTGTTACCTGGTTTTTGCAGGCCCAGGGTGGCCCACCAAG
>NW_007733334.1:26150-27768 GCF_000696425.1 Galeopterus variegatus | reverse complement strand
CTTAACCTCTAATTTTTCAATATTCCTATATTGAAAGACACAGAACAGCCTGATTAAAGCTATACCCTGTAAGGGGATGGGGCCGGACTGCTCCCTAGGCCTCTCTCAACTCCTGAATCCAGAAGATTCCCCCACCAAAAACCTCTTTCTCTGGTTTGAATTGAGTGCTCTGTGTGAGAAACCTATTTTGGGCTCCCTGCCTGTCTGCCATAGAAAAAGAAGGAAGTTTTAAATATCTTTTAGCAGAAAGGTATCCCCTTCTAATTGGGATCTGAACTGCAAAGAAATGATCAATTGAACAGAAACAAGATCATACCTGAGAAGGTATTTATTATTTTTGGTGTGCATATTATCCATTTCTCCTCTTCTTCTAGGCATGAGGGAGGATTCCTCTGCCTTTTTCAGTTAGGCAGGGCCATGCAGGCCTGCGGGCTGTGAGCCGCCTGATGTGTGTTGCTTTGGGCCTGAAGCATTTAAGTCCTGATACAAGACCCTCCAGCATTCTCCGCCCACCCCCAGGATTCTTCCAAGAAGCCCACGGAGTCTCAGATGGAGCAGCTATGTGGTGGTGGAGTCTTCATTAGCCTGGATCCAGGAGAGACTGTGGGGAGCAGGGCCTTCCGTCTGACATAGCACACACGCAGAGTGAGAGGNAAGACCCTCCAGCATTCTCCGCCCACCCCCAGGATTCTTCCAAGAAGCCCACGGAGTCTCAGATGGAGCAGCTATGTGGTGGTGGAGTCTTCATTAGCCTGGATCCAGGAGAGACTGTGGGGAGCAGGGCCTTCCGTCTGACATAGCACACACGCAGAGTGAGAGGCGAATAAAAGTGTAGTGTTCAGTTTAAGCGTTGAGATTTGGGAGTTGTTTGTGACTGCAGCATAGCCTAGCCTGGCCTGATTGACATGTTCCCGGTGGGACACACATTCTCCATGAGCAGCATGGCTCAAGAATGTTCCTGTGTTGCCGTGAATGTTCACTGTCGTAGGAGCCACATGGACATCTGCAATACCCGTCAAGACCACAGGTGACTCGTGTTCCTTATGCTCTGGTGGATGCAGTGTACAGCCAGTCGTATTCATGCATAAGCAGCGAGAGCAGAGGGTAAGCTGTGTGCTTCTTCTACACCCTCCTCAAGGCAGAGTTAACATTTATCAAGCATTTACTCTGTGCTGAATATGTTGACTATTATTTCTAATTCCATAATATTCCTGCAATAAAAATAGGTATCATGCATATATCGAAAAACCATGTCCACCATAAATACATATAATTTTTATTGTCAATTTAATTAATTTAAAATACAAAAATGGGTATTATAATCCTCATTTCACATATTAAGAAACTGGTTTATGAAGACCAGTTTATTTAAGGTCACATATGGAAACTGGGCTGTAAATCCAGGTGTCTCTGATTCCAAAGCCTGTGGTTTTCCACTACATGACAGGAGTCTGCCTACTCTAGAATCTGGATAAATTAATAGATAGGTATACAGACAGATGACAGACAGATGAAAGATGGAGAGATAGATGATAGATGACAGGTAGGAAGATAGATGATGGATGGATAGATAGATAGATAGATAGATAGATAGATAGATAGATAGATAGATAGATAG
>NW_007733334.1:24211-25335 GCF_000696425.1 Galeopterus variegatus | reverse complement strand
AGACAGAGATAGATAGGATGTTTGACTAATTATGATCTCTCCCATTAGTAGTGGACCCTCCCTCCCAAAAAAGAAAAAGCTGATAAATGTGCAGGAAAAAGACAAATTCCTCAAAAAGCAAGAGGTTAAAATAAAAGCACATTGTGAGATATCGCAGTGCTGTGGTTTTGAGAGCAGGTTTACTCCCACTAGTGATCTATGTGACTTTCGACAAGTCACTTTACCTCTCTGTGCCTCTCTTTCCTTCACTATAAGGTGTGATAAAAATAGTACCTGCCTCCTTGGGTTTTGTGAGGATTAAGTGAGCTAGTACAGGCGTAGCCATAGCACAGGGGCTGGCATGTGGTGAGCTCTGAAGGACTTTCATGTCTATTACCTCCAGGTGGGCTATAAAGATCGGTGTGGGATGAGGACCCTTGTTCCTAGGGACAGTGTTGTCCACCTTCTCCTCTTCAGGATTCACCAAAGCCCCTGTTCCCAGGCAGCAGGGTGGTTGGTGAGGACACCATCTCAAGGAGGAACGGTGGCCCTGCACTCCTTGCTAACTGAAGTTTATTTTGGATGAGAGATGATTCTGCATTCAAACCTCCAGACAAAATCCCAGCTCCTGGTTCATTCTGCAGGACCCACGGTGATGCCCAGGAGCACACGTCACCAGGAGGTGCTACACACCCCACTTGGTACTGTGACCTCCCAAACCTGCCATGAGATGGCCGAGTGCAATGCCCCCATGCAGTTCCTCTGTGCAGCTTCACACCAGATTTTCTTCCGGCTCCTCTCTCAAGGACACCTCTTAACCTTGCTGTTATTAGTTTCACAGCTGAGAAGAACCTGATTATAATGGTATAATGGTATAACAATTATAACCCTTTGAGATGATTCGTTTGGGTGTGTATATTATCCTCTTCACCTAGGAGAACACATTGCAGATGATGAAGGCCTCGCGTAGGCATCAGCAAGTCCCACAGTGTGCAGAGAAAGAGGCAGAGCTGCAGAGATAGTGGAGTCCATGTGCTTCAGATGAGGAAAAGGCACACAGTCAGACCCTTAAACAAAAGGCATATGACTTACCAAAGGCCATCCAGAGGTACTAGTTGAGCAGGACAAAAATCCCAGTTCAGTGG
>NW_007733334.1:19758-23573 GCF_000696425.1 Galeopterus variegatus | reverse complement strand
CTGAGAAGAACCTGATTATAATGGTATAATGGTATAACAATTATAACCCTTTGAGATGATTGGTTTGGGTGTGTATATTATCCTCTTCACCTAGGAGAACACATTGCAGATGATGAAGTCCTCGCTTAGGCATCAGCAAGTCCCACAGTGTGCAGAGAAAGAGGCAGAGCTGTAGAGATAGTGGAGTCCATGTGCTTCAGATGAGGAAAAGGCACACAGTCAGACCCTTAAACAAAAGGCATGTGACTTACCAAAGGCCATCCAGAGGTACTAGTTGAGCAGGACAAAAATCCCAGTTCAGTGGCACAGAGCCCCAGAAACACTTTCCAGCAACCACAGGGATGCTTCAGTTCCTGGCTTCAACTCCACGGGGTCTGGAGACTGTTAAGTCCCACAAGTGTGGAAAATTGTTCCTGTAGTCCCAGTGCCCAGAAGAAGGTCTTCCACATGATGGGGACTCAATAAGTCTTTGTGGAATGGATGAGTGGACGATGTCCTCAGATTGGCAAGTGACAGGCTGAGATGAAGCTGTGATGACATAGTCACTGTGCCAGCCCCCCACCTGTGCAGCCCCCTGAGGAGACCAATTTCATGTCCCTTTGAAGTGATAAAAAGGCTCTGCCTTGGTTCTAATGTGGTTCTTTCAGAATTTTATATGCACATTAATTGCTTTAAAAAACTTATTCACACATAACTTCTCTGTCCTTTCCTTTCCACAGTCCCCTCAAAATAAAGTGTCAGGAGATCAGTCCCCAATTCACTGTCTGTATTAGTCAGGGTTCTCCAGAGAGACAGAATCAATAGGATATGTTATAAATATATGACAGGGGACTTATTAGGGGAATCAGCTCACGCAATTGTGATGAGAAGTCCCATGACAGGCCGTCTTCAAACTAGGTGTTGGTACCGTGGCTCAGTCCAAGTCCAAAGGCCTCAAAACCAGGGAAGCTGATGGTGTTCTTGGTGTAAGTCCTGGAACCCAAATTTGAAAAGTCTCAAGCTCTGATGTCCATGGACAGGAGTAAAGAGTGTATCCTAGCTCCAGTGGATAAAGAAAGAAATTCACTTTTTTTCCCTGTCTTTTGTTCTCTCCAGGACACCAGCGGATTGGATGGTTCCCACAAACATTGAGGGTGGGTCTTTCCCACCCAGTCCACGCAGGCTCTCATGCTAATCACTGCTGGAAACACCTCATGGATGCACCTAAAAAGATAGCTTTACCAGGTTTCTTGACATTCCTTAATCTAATGAAGCTGACACCTAGAATTAACCTTCACAAGTCTACCCCTTGTCAAATTGGTGTCCGTACTATCTCCTTAAATCAAACTCCATCTTCAAATGGGACAATAGCATAATAACTTCTCCTAACATGATGCAACCAACCCTCCCGTGTACAACCAAAAACACATTAATCCCTTTCCCAGAAGAAGAGGTAAAGTCCTCAGATGATATTTATCCTTGTCCTGATAGCCCAAGACTTGAATACAAACACTATGATGTAAAGTTAACATTATTTAAATACTGATATAAAGTTGGTAAGTCTTATGGTACATGATAAAGAATATGAGGAACAAAAACAAAGATAATTGCTTAATATGTGTATTTTTTTTTCCTTTTTTTGTGAGTTAACATTATTTAAATACTGATATAAAGTTGGTAAGTCTTATGGTACATGATAAAGAATAAGAGGAACAAAAACAAAGATAATTGCTTAATATGTGTATTTTTTTTTTCCTTTTTTTGTGTTTTTTACTGACTGGTAACGGGATCGCAACCCTCGGTGTTGCGCCCACACCACGCTCAGCCAGTGAGCGGGAACCGGTCTCCACATGGGATCCGAACCCTCGGCGGGAGCGCCGCTGCACTCCCAAGCGGCACACTCTCCAGTGCGCCACCGAGCCGGCCCGAGAAATATTCTTAACACAATAGGGAGAACAATTACAATCCTCCTTTCTGTAACTGGTCACGTGTTCAAATCTGGTATTTATAACCATCTTCTTCTACTACCCATTCTGAATTCCCTTTGCCTTCAGTGAGCACCTCAGCTGGTCATGGTTCCTTATATGGCAGAGTGACCCAAACCTTCATCCCTGAAGAGTCTGGGCCTTTCGTAGTCTTGCCTGGATTTGGTTGTTGTAATTTTCCATTGACCTTAATCTCAAGGCATGGTAGTACTAAGAGACACCTAAAGGATCTCCTGTATTCCAGACATAATCTACCTTACCTCCATTGTAAAGTAGTAGTCCAATTTCCCCTTGGTAGTCAGGATCAATCACCCCAGCCAACACCATACTCCTTTCTCAGCCTGTTGACTCAGAAGGATGAGGAGCCCAAAGTGGCCAGGTGGCAGCCTTAATTTTCAGTTCAGTGGGATCATTTTTGTGTCTCCTGATGGAAGTATTCCTCCCTCTGGAACCAAGACCTCTAGGCCAGCAGAGCATAAAGTTGCAGGGACAAGAAGGAAAAATTTTGCTAGTGGGTCCCTAGGGGTAATGGTGAGTGGTGCCACTTCTGTTTCCACTCCTTGATTCCTGGACCTGCAAATCCTGGTGATGGGAGAAACAGTACCATATACTGGGCATTGATTTAGAGCACATACAGCCTTCTGGAGAACTTTGCGCTAGTCCTTCAGCGTATTGTCACGTAGCTGGCACTATTACTGTGACTTCAAAAGGCCATTCTACCATTCTATCAGACTGGCTGCTTTGGGATTATGGAGAACATCGCAAGACCAGTGAATTCCATGAGCATGAGCCCATTGCCACACTTCTCTGGCTGTGAAGTGAGTTCCTTGGTCAGAAGCAATGCTGTATGGAATACCATGAAGGTGAATAAAGCATTCAGTGAGTCTACGGATGGTAGTTTTGGCAGAAGCATTTCATGCTGGGAAGGCAAATCTATATCGATCTTAAGTATCTATTCCAGTAAGGAAAAATGCTGCCTCTTCCATGACAGAAGTGGTCCAATGTAATCAACCTGCCACCAGGTGGCTGGCTGATCACCCTGAGGAATGGTGCCATATCGGGGGTTCAGTGTTGGCCTCTGCTGCAAGCAGATTGGGCACCCAGAAGTTGCTGTAGCCAGATCAGCCTTGGAGAATGGAAGTCCATGTTGCTGAGCCCATGTGTGACCTCCATCCCTGCCACCATGGTCACTTTGCTCATGAGCCCACAGGGCAATGATGGGGGTGGCTGGAGAAAGAGGCTGACTAGTATCCACAGAATGGGTCATCCTGTCCACCTGATAACATTAAAGTCCTCCTCTGCTGAGGTCACCCTTTGATGGGCATTCTTGTGGGAAACATCCTTTGCCCACTCAGAGAGGTCCATCCACATACCTCTTTCCCAAATTTCCTTCTCGCCAATTTTCCAACCACATTCCTTCCAAATCTCTGACCATCCAGCCAAACCATTGGCTACAGCCCATGAACTGGTATATAATCGCACATCTGGCCATTTCTCCTTCCAAGCAAAGTGCACAGCCAGGTGCACTACCCCACATTCTGCCCATTGAGAGATTTCCCCTCACCACTATCTTTCAGGGATGTCCCAGAAAAGGGGTGCAGTGCCTCAGCTGTCCCCTTTCGGGTGGTGCCTGAATATAATGCAGAACCATCTGTTAACCAAGCTCTAGCCTTGTCTTCCTCTATCAACTGATCGTAGGGAACTCCCCATGAGGCCATAGGTGCAGGCTGGGGAAGAGAAAACAGTGTAGCAGAAGTAGGAACCATGGACACTTGGGCCACTTCTTCATATAACTTACTTGTGCCTTCAGGCCCCTGCCACCCCAGGATCCAATTAGTCCAAATGCATTTA
>NW_007733334.1:17303-19310 GCF_000696425.1 Galeopterus variegatus | reverse complement strand
TAACTTACTTGTGCCTTCAGGCCCCTGCCACCCCAGGATCCAATTAGTCCAAATGCATTTAAGTGCTCTAATTGCCTGACTGCAGTTCCCACTGTAAGGTCCAGTGTACAGAAAAGAGCAATCACAGGGCTCCCTTCACAAATCCATTTCTCAAGGTATTGATAAAAGGTATGTTTTCTGGAACCTCCCAGGGTGGTGAGTAGATTTTATATGACAAATCCACTCTAGCATTCCAATCTCCCTAAGCCTTTGAATCCCTTCCTCTACAGTTAACCAAGGGAGATCAAGCATTTCTAACTCATCACGGTGGGCCATCTTTTGATCCATATTTCAGCCAACCAACCAAATAAACCGTTAGCACCTTTCTTAACTTCCCGAGCTACAACATTAAATGCAGAATCTCTAGTGGTCCCATATCCATAAATTCAGCCTGATCCAATTTTATGTTCCTTCCACCATTGTCCCACACCCTTAATATCTATTCCCATACGTATTCTCCTGGTTGCTGCTTGTATGAAATAGTAAATTTATTTAATTCTTTTGGAATGTACCTTTAGGGGCCTGCTGGGCCTTGAATAAATTATAGGTCTAGAATCAAAGACGGCTGGTGAAAGTGGGTCCTCAAGAGAATCAGCATCGTCTTGCTCACTTACTGCCTCAGGGGAACCCATTACTGTTTCCTTAGACAATGCAGAGTTAATCCCCTCAGGCAGAGGTAGAAAAGCTGCTGTCTCTGTGGATGGGGGTGGGAGTTCATTTCTGGCAAACAAAGCTCAAAGAGATTTAGGAGTTCCATGTCCCCAGCCTCACCAGGGTCTTCCCCCACATCCTCATCCCAATTTGCAAGATCCCATTCTTTCCCAACCAATGCCCTCACTTTAACAGTAGATGCCTGGCGAGGCTGATAATTCAACTGCTGCTGTAGTTCAGCCAATCTTATGATGAGGGCTTGTGCTTGGTTTTCGGCAATGTCAGCTCTGTGGGTACTGGAGAGAAGATTTTGGCCTAGGGCACACTTAGAAACTTTTTGGTCGTGTATGTGGTGCTTTAGCCAAGAATTTGCATCCCTGACTCTTCCTTTTCTTTCCTCACTTTGTCCAGCGATGCTATGAGCAACCAGCCAACATCATTATATTCCTTGGATTTCTACAAATACCCAAGGTATTATGTACACAGTCACTGAATCCCTTGCCTTTTCCAAGTGGTGAATCAGGAGTATCAAGTGGATTTATTTTGCATATCACTTTAAATAGTTTTGCCACGGACTATTAGTGCTCTCTGTATTATTAGAAGTTGAGCTGCTAGCATTTTTAGGTCTAAAACCCTGAAACCAATTGAAGAAATTCATCTTTCAGATTCTGTTTCACTAGAACCACTCCTGGTACCAAAATCTGTATTAGTCAGAGTTCTCCACAGAGATAGAATCAATAGGATACATTACAAATATATGAGAGGGGATTTACTAGGGAAATTAGCTCACGCGGTTGTGAAGAGAAGTCCCACCACAGGCCGTCTGCAAACTGGATGCTGGTAGTGTGGCTCAGTCCAAGTCCAGAGGCCTCAAAACCGGGGAAGCTGATGGTGTCCTTGGTGTAAGTCCTGGAATCCAAAAGCTGAAGAGCCTCAAGCTCTGATGTCCAGGAGAGAAAAGTGTATCCCAGCTCCAGCAGATAAAGAGAGCAGTTTGCCTTTTTTCTCCATTTTTTTGTTCTCTGTGGCCCTGAGCAGATTGGATGGTTCCAGCCCATATTGAGAGCAGATCTTTCCCACCCTGTCCACTCAGGCCCACATGCTAATTTCTTCTGAAAACACTCTCAGGGACATACCTAAAAAGATAGATTTACCAAGTTTCTTGGCATTCTTTAATCAAGTTGACATCTAGAATTAACTTTCCCACTGTCTGAGACAGTTTTCAT
This sequence comes from Galeopterus variegatus, assembly GCF_000696425.1. Classification (NCBI taxonomy): domain Eukaryota; kingdom Metazoa; phylum Chordata; class Mammalia; order Dermoptera; family Cynocephalidae; genus Galeopterus; species Galeopterus variegatus. The sequence goes on along the minus strand of NW_007733334.1, from coordinate 17,394 downwards.
ATTATGCTACATAAATTCAGTTTCTAGTGAAAAAAAAAGTCGAATGACCAAGGAGAGTGAATCCCTGTGGGTTTAAGGATGTACCGTGAAG
>NW_007733334.1:0-17006 GCF_000696425.1 Galeopterus variegatus | reverse complement strand
AGATAGATTTACCAAGTTTCTTGGCATTCTTTAATCAAGTTGACATCTAGAATTAACTTTCACACTGTCTGAGACAGTTTTCATATTATGCTACATAAATTCAGTTTCTAGTGAAAAAAAAGTCGAATGACCAAGGAGAGTGAATCCCTGTGGGTTTAAGGATGTACCGTGAAGCAGCCTGCTGCAAGCACAAAACTTCTTTGTACTGTAGTGTTTTTTTATCTTTTAATAATTCATGCAGATTTCTCATTTCAGTTTCTAATGGATGTGTTTGTTTAATATAAAAACAATGATATAAAGTACGTACTATTAAATTACTTGTTTCTCCCCCTCCCTCCCCACCAAAAAAAAAAAAAATCCAAATCAATGGAATCTCCAAGACATATCGTGTTTATGCTGTGCCTTAAATTCTGTCACAACAGGAGGACATGGCACCCAAGTTGAAGTAGCAAAGACAGAAAGTCAAGGCCAGCCTCCCATGCACAACCCCATAGCCTTCTGTTCTCCAAGTCTCCCACCCAGCCTCATCCTTCATCTCTCCCAGCTTTTACGTACCACAGTTTAATTAAACCAAGCCTCTTGCACTTCCCTGAACACATGATGTCACAGGCTGGCAGCCAGGGACACTTGCACAGAACAGGGTAGCATTGCACTAGGCCAGAGCCTGAAATCAGTGGATATTTACAGTTCACTTCAGCCTGCAGTCTCCTCCCCACTTGAATAGTGCCATTGTGATGCTTAATATGTTGTTTATATAGAAATTGCAGATGCCCCACAGCTTGATGCCTTCCCTGAGGAGGAACAGGGGCCTCTGGGAGCCTCTGACCTCCTGCTTTCATGGGTCCAGCTAGTGACTCTAGTCCTGGTGTGAATCTTTGTTGCCATCACCTACAGTCTCACAAATCATCCTGATCCTTAGATTTACCCCATCAATGTAAAAATGAACATTTCACATTATCATTCATTTTTCCCATGATAAAAGTAATACATGCTCATCTCAAGACATTTAGAAACTACAAAAATATAGAACAGTCACCCACCATCCCACCACACAGAGGCAACCAATATTAACATTTTGGAACTTTCCTCCCAGTCCACATAATTTTTACTTAGATTTTATCTTGAGGCATGTATATTTTATATCCTCCCCTTTTCACAGCATTTTAGAGCATTGTATTTCTACATGAAAAACACTCCTAATATTTCTGAACACTAACAATAATTGCTTTCTCATTTCTAAGCCCAAAATAGGAGTGAGGAAAAAGAGGTAAGTATTAAGATACTAAAACTATTTTTTATGGTGGCAAGTAAAACTAGAAAAGAATTCTCTAGTAGTGCATCTTGTTCTCTGCTTCCAGGAAGGTTTCCTGTCCTGGGTCATCCCAACATGGAGATAAGTCCCTCCCCTGAGAGTCACAACTGGCCATTCTTGAAGGGTAGAACAAGTATCCTGTCTACCCTTCTCATAGGCTCCTGAGCCTGGGTTCTAATCCTTTAAGCAGCTATATTGATTTGTTCTGAGTCTTTGAACTCAACTCAGGTTGTTTCAGCTACAGAGACCCACCAAAGACCATAGCAGTCCCAGAATATACTTCCAGTCTTCCCTGGATATTTTTAGCAAAATCTAACATTAACTATGACTGCTCAGCTTGGATTCCCTGAGATTCTGTGATGATTAATTTTATGTGTCAACTTGACTGGGCTAAAGGATGCCCACATAGCTAGTAAAATATTATTTCTAGGTGTCTCTATGAGAGTGTTTCTGGAAGAGATGAGTATTTGAATCAGTGGACTAAATGAAGAAGATCTGCTCTCACCAATGTGGGTGGTCATCATCCAACCCATTGAGGGCCCCAATAGAACAAAAGGCAGAAGAAGAGTGGATTTTCTCTCTTCTACAGCTAGGACATCCATCTTCTCCTGCTCTCAGACATCAGAGCTCCTGGTTTTTAGACCTTCAGATTCAAGAACTTACACCAGCATCCTCTCTTCCTTGTTTTCAGGCCTTCAGTGTTAGTCTGGGAGTTATACCATCTGCTCCCCTCGACCTCAGGCTTTTGGACTAGAACTGACTTATGTCATTGGTTTTCCTGTTTCTCCAGCCTACGGATGGCATATGGTAGAACTTCTTGTCCTCCATAATAACATGAGCCAATTTCCATAATAAATCTCCTCTTATATCTATACCTATACATCTATACCTGTATATCAATATCTAAATAGATAGATAGATCCTATCGATTCTGTTTCTCTAGAGAACCCTGACTAATACATGTTCCTTTTCTATTTGTGCAAAAATATTCATTTCCATGATGCAGTTGAAAGATTTCAGGGATAAGGCTCAAGAAGTCATGACCAAATTTTATCTTTGTTAATATCTGATCCCAGTTAATTCAAAAAAGAGGCAGAAGAGAGAAGAGCTGCTGCTGCTGCTGATGATGCTGCTGATGATGACGATGATGATGATGATAATGATGGTGATGATCTAGCACACACTGAGGTTACCATGTGCCCGACAATGTTCTAAGTGCTTTACAGGCATCACCTCATTTAATCTTTACAATAACCGGGCAATGCCTTGCAGCCAAACTGCTAGGAACACAGATGTAGTTGAACAAGGTTGGACTCACTGACTCATTGCAGCAAAGGAGATCATGGGTGTCACAGCATCTCAGTAAGAGGATGTTTGAAAGGATTTAGAATAGGATTTAGGCTTGTGTTAGGAGATTTGGAGGAGGGTTCAAGAAAAGGGAACTTGGCTCTGGGTTGGATGTTTTAAGGAAGCAGAGGTAATTTTATAATTGGTTAATGATAATTCTTATCTGGAAGGTGGAAAGAACAGATGGAGAATAAATCTGTGATTGCTAAACAAGCAGCAGTTGCTTATATTAGTCAGCATGGGAGATTCCTTACCATTTTTATGGTTTAGACCATGTTCTTTTGTCTGTATTTGGACATGATTGTGAAATGATCTTGTTTTTGTCTTGCTCAGTCATGGTCACAGAGTATCCTTGTCTGATGTTGATGTTTTCTGACATGGTTTATGTTCAACAGGAGAACACCAAGGCCTAGCTGTGAGTGGCAGGCCAGCTCCCAGCTCACAGGGCTGCTTTTCTTCTTTCTAACTTTACTAAATTGGTACTCTTATTATATTTATATTAAAATAAAGAAACTGAGGCTTAGATAAGCTAAGAAATTTGCTCAAGTTTGCACAGATAGAAAGTGACAGGGATCGAACATAGGTCTGACTCAAAGCTAAATGCTATTAACCATTACACTGAACCTCATCTTCATGTAGTGATTTTTATATTGTTTTATTTTATTTGTTGGATAGGTAATGCATGGAACACAATAAAAACTCAAAAAGTAAAAAGGGCACCTGATGAAAAGCAAGTCTCCCTCCCACTCCCAGCCCTGCCCCCAAGCACCTTCTTCCCCTACCAGGAAGCCACATTGTCCGCATTTCATACAGGGCTGCTTATTCATGGCAGAGCTTTGCAGCATGTTGATGGAGAAAATCCATCTCAAAGGATCACGTTGGGAGAAACAGCCACTTAACAAATTGCTTACTCTTGTCCTGTTCTGCCAAAAACTCTTTCACAAAGTTTCCATAACTCAACAAATATTGACTAAACACATACTACTTCTCAGACACTGTGCTCTGCGCTAGAGAAACAAACAATGAACTAAATGAGTTGCTTGCCCTTGAGGGGCTCACAGTCTAGTGGAGAGGATGGCATGGAAGAATTAGGTCAGGGGGCTGGGAGAAAGGATGTGGAAGAAACAGGCCTCTCTGCTACGAACAGCAGGAAAAGATTGATGGAGAAGAAAACACTCCATCAGGGTCCTGAAGGATGGCAGGGATTTACCAGGTAGACAGGGGTGAGAAGAGAACTCCAGAGAGGTAAGTCAGTATGAGCAATGACACGGAGGTCTCAGAGAACAGGACACACACAGGAGACTGCTCATGGCTCTGAATGGCCAGACCACAGGGCACTTGGAACAGGGAGCGGGTGAAGTGACTAGAAAAGAAGCCAAAAGTCCCACCATGAGGAGCCTTCTGTGGGACGCTAAAAAGAATATTTTCAGAGTTAAATGGGATAAAGAGCATGGAAAGGATTTGAAAAGTTTAAAACACTCAGGAAATGTGATGTGTTAAATGGGTCACTAGTTCCTGCTCTCTCAGTTGTCATCGGTCATTGTTTTTCTCTAAAGATGCTGCTTCTAATCATAGTTCCCACTTGTGGGGCACCTACTGAGGGCAAAGATCACAGAGGCCACTGAAAAGAAAGATGGTCACCAACTGCACCCTTGACACCTCAATCAGACACACAGGACACCCACACCCGAGGGCTCCATTAGCAAGTACCACTTGGAATTCTCTGGTGTCCAGGCTCTATCAAAAGTGCATCTAGGTTAAATTGTGTTTGAGAAAGAAGGTCTAAGAGTCATGCAATTCCCTCCCACCTCAGAGCATCCTGAGTGTGGCTTTGGTGACAAGTTACAATGCCAGAAATTGTCTCTCTGAATCACATTAGCAGAGGCACATTCAGAATATTCCCTACCTAGCCATGCTGGCTGCTAGGGGGTTCTAAATGCATTTTTAAAATGTATCAATGTTCGGAGCACAAACATTCTCATTTATTTGGCCTGGCATCTTCCCAAGCACTGATTTTTCACAAAAGGTGGCTCTACTGTGCAACCAGGGTTGAGTATCACTCCTTTAAGAACAAGATTTGGAGGCATTAATCAAACTACCATGTCTAAACTGATTCCTTTCTAGAATTTAAGTGTTATTGAGAACATTGTCCATTTTCCATTTAGATTATTATTCTTTAAAAAAAAAAAAAAAGATCCTTCCATGGCAGATTCTCAGAATAAAAACTCTGTAATTTATCAAGGTTTTAGCCCTTATTTCCAGGAAAGTCCAAAGTAAAATTTAACACCATAACAGTACAGACTTTGGAGTCAGTGCCGTTCATGTCTCTCCAAGGTTCAGTTTACTCATCCATGAAATGGAGATTGTCATATAAGCTGCTCATTGTTATAGTTAGGGCTATATGTAAATGTAATGTACAGAATAGCATAGAACCTGGCACATACAATCAATATGTTTTATCAGTAAAAAGTAGTTGGTTTGGCCCAATGATTTGATATAGTTATTCATCTGCATAATAGAAATTATACACACCATTTTAAGAACCAAATGAGTACAAAACCCCAGCATAGAGTAAGTGCTCATAAATGTCCATTGATGCCTCCTAAGTAATTTTCCCTCTTAAAAGTAGGCTTTCTTATTTTGTAGTCTCTTTTAAGTCTTCCCAAAACATTTTTTTTTTAGGAAGATAACCGACCAGTAAGGGCATCTTAACCCTTGACTTGGGGTTGTCAGCACCACGCTCTCCCAACTGAGCCACAGGCCAGCCCTCCAAAACATTTTTTAAATCACCATAAAGCTTTCATTCAAGCCTTTTGTAATCATTTACAAAATGTCAAGTACTGTGTGGCCTGCTGGAGCTAACGTAAATAAACCAGATCTCACCCCCGCCCAAGCAGCTTATGGTCCAGACGGAGAAACAGACACACAGACACCTCACTGCTGAGACATCTGAGTGTCCCACCGACAGCTCTCAGAGCCACCATCTGAGACACAATCCCAAACCAGATGAACTGAGCACCTGATAGGGAGGGTTCTCCTTATCTGTAAGCTGAGTGCACAGTTGGCCAAAAACTGGGGCCTGAATCCCCACAAGACCCTCTTACAAAAAGCTGTCTGTGGTTGAAGCTCTAACACTTCAATCATCTTTTCCTGCTAGGAAAAATGGTAACAATCCCTCAAAGCTTTACATCCATAATTAGCTGCATGTCACAGCCACTGTGGGCAAGAGCTGAGGTGAACCTGGATATCCTAAGGTGGACCTCTTCAGGGGAGAGAACCAGAAGGGAAAAGTGATTTGTTCAAGTCCCACAGCCAATGAGCGGCCAAGCTGGCCCTTGAACTTAGGGCTCCTAACTTTACAGCTCCTTTCCCATACCACAGGATGAAGACCACGGACCTGAGAGCATAGGCAGGAGACGGCCAAGTCCAAGTCTTACAGATCAGAGAGTCCCTATTGCAGTGCTCCGCATGAAGCAGGGCTCAGTCAAAGGCAGGTGCTCTGGGACAGAAGAAAGTACGGTCCCATGCAGGAAAACAAGACAGTAGAAGAAACAGCCTGCAGCTGTGGATGTCGGAAAGACAGCCAGGCTCAACCCATCAGTGTAGTACAGGGTCAGCAAACTAGAGCCCATGGGTAGAATCCAGCCCACCACCTGTTTTTATGAATAAAGTTTTATCGGGGCACAATCATGTCTATTCATGTACCTATTGTCCACAACTGCTTTAGCACCACAGTAGCATAGGTGAGTAGTTCCAGCAGAAACCTTATAGCCTACAATGGCTAAAATATTTACTATCTGGCTCCTTAAGAAAATGTTTGCCAACCCCTGGTATAGTGCCCAGTGTGATTCTAGTGTAGTGGATTTTCTAATAAGAAAAGGAATTTGCTGTTGTCTAAAGCTCTTCTTGTCCTATGCATTCCAGTCAAAGCTTCACTTCATGTTCTCCAAATTCACAAGGCTTTGGCCTGATGGGGTACTTAGGTACTTAGGTGTTCCATGGGAGGTGTTCAGCAGCCTGCCGCAAGCCCATCTCCTTTTCCTGGTGCTTCTCCACCCCCTTCTCCAGCCCTACCTGTAGGGAAACACTGACCCACACTTCCAGGCCGCTCATCACCACTTTTCTGGAGCTTGGCCTATTTCCCATCACCTACCCCTGCCCCATCCCACACACACAGTCCTGCCAGACAGAATCAACTGTTCTTTTAGATGTGTCTGCAAAACACCTATTACTGTATTACAGCACTACTTTATTATATCATTTGTTTATTTACTTTCCCAATATTCTCGATCTACAGTCTTTGAGAATGGGACTGTGTTTTATCCACCATCTTCATGCCTAACAGAGTTCCTGGCATGTATAAAAATTATGTCAAAGCAAATTTGAAAGGAAAGGAATCTTATCCCATATTATCCTATCAGATTCTTTTACTTTACAAATGAGAAAACGGAGACTCAATGTCAAAATGTGTGGCCAGCAGTAGAGACCTCTAGAGAGTCTCCCTCTACTAACTCTGTCACTCAGGAATGCACAGAGAGTCATGTGCTTGTAAAACAGCAGTCCTGTATGAATGGTAGCAGCAATGGGAATCTTCTCCTAAAGTGACATATCCATCCCCAGTCCCAGAACCCAAATGGCAGCTCTAGTCTCCTGACAGCAGTGACAGAGACCACACGTCACAGCCACCAGAGTGCCTGGTGTGCACGATGGACCAGTGGGCTGCAAAATTAAACTCTTTTTAGAAGCCATTTGTGTGTTAAGCAAGAGAATAAATAAACCAACACCATAGCCAGTTAAAAAATGCACCCAGACAGAGACTTTATTTGACTCCTTCAGCCAAATGGGGGAAAATGAGCTTCGTAATTGAAATTGCAGTGAAAGGAATGGGGCAGGGTGAGGGCAGGACATTGTCAGAGGTGGTGTCACAAGAGGTGAAGTACAATCATCATCAGTGGGTTGGCAACTCAGATGTTTTCACGAAAGAACAAGAGAAAGCTTCTGGATGCCATGGGGAGGGCCCTGAGGCACAGAAGTGGTCTGGACTCCAGAATGAAGTGCAGGGACTGGGCCACAGGGGAACTGTTTCATAGTTAATTACAAGGCATGGCCCTCTGTCACACCTCCATCTGTCTACATCCTCCACACCCATCTCTTCTGTCCCTCATAACCCCATCTGCATTAAGGGGGAGCACAGGTCTTGCCTTGAATCTTCTAGAGTACAAGGATATGAGCCAGTGTATTAGTCCATTTCTGTTACTTATAACAAAATTACCTGGAACTCGGAGATATATAAGAATAAAATTTATTGCTTACAGTTTCAGAGGCTCGGAAGTCCGAAGTCCAAAGTCCAGGGAACACATATGGTAAGGGTTTTCTTTGGTGGTGGTTTTACAGCAATGCGGAGGTCTCACATGGCAGAAAATGGGGGTGCAGAGAAAATTAGGGCATGTTAATCTTGATAGACTCCAGGGAACAGCATCAAATATCAGGTTATATTAGGCTGGTTGGAATCAGTGTATTGTGTCACCTCAATTATATATTTTTTTAAAAATCAAATTTAAATCTCTTATAACCTAATCTAAAAGGCATAATTCTAAAACTAACTACTTCAAATCATGAACTCTTGATCCTTTATAAATATTTTCTATTACTGACCAAAATGTAAAGGATTTAAACATGTGGACTGATTCATCACCAAGTTATATTATGTTTTTAAGTGCATAGCATATTTATGATGTGTTAGTAAGATAATCCTTTTTTATCACTTTAAAAAAATTTATTAAGAATATTCATGAGATACAATGTTTATCATCACCCCTCCTGCCCATGATGTGAGGGCCAGATTCATACTGGGGGCATACCCATTACCAGAAATGACTTTTGTACCCCTCGTCCCCACCCAATTATCCTCCTCCCTCCCTCCCCCCCTCTTCCTCCCACTCCACTTTGTAGCCCTGGGAATGTTCCCTCCCTCTGCAAGTCCAATGCACTACTGTGGTCTTTCTTTCCTTCCTTCCTTCTCTCTTAGATCCCACATATGAGTGAGCACATGCAGTATTTATCCCTCTATGCTTTGCTTATTTCCCTCAACATAAGTTTCTCCAGGTTCATCCATGTTGTTGCAGATGGGAGTATTTCATTCTTTTTTATGGCAGTGTAGTAGTCCATGGTGTATATTTACCACAGTTTCATTATCCAATCATCCATCAATGGACATTTAGGTTGGTTCCATGTCTTGGCTATTATAAATAGCATGCTCTCCTTTTAGAACCCTCAGAACCACGCCCCTGACCACCATTTTTAATCCATTCACTACTGCATGGTCCTACAGTCCAATCACCTCTTCAAGGCCCCACCTTTCAATTACCATAATAGGATTTCCTGCCTTCTTTACACTGTCACAGTGGAGAATAAGTTTTGGAGACACATTAATCTATAGCAGCTGGGGTAATGTTTACTCTCAGTTACACATTTATTGAGAGCTTTCTGTGTGCCCAGCACCAGGCTGAGGATTCCATGGTGAATCAGTTTCTGCCATCAGAGCATTCACAATGTACAACCTCAACAAGCTCCTGTCTGTTCTAATGGATGAGTTGCATCATCAGTTGTAGGCGAAGAATATTTAGGAAGAGGCCCCTCAAATTATTGCACACAGGGGCCAACCATATAGAGTGGAAAGAGAATTTGCCTAAAAGGCCAACAGGCATGGAAATAAGCACCAGCCTACCCACTGAGAGACCTCAGACAACTTGCTTGCATTGCAACAGTGACTTAGGAGCTGGTGGGGAGGCTGGAAGAAGCTGCCGTGTGCCCATGCTTAGTGCGGTGCCTAGTGTGTTCCAACCACCCAGCAGCAGGAACGGCAGCATCACTGTCACATGAACGGCACAGTGACACAAAAACACTGGAATTGTAATGTCCCTGCCATGTCAGCCTGGGAGACCTTTGAGGGCAGGGACTGCAGCACCATCCACCTCCACTGCCAGCACTTCCCGAGGGCTGAGCACACAGCAGCTTTTCTCTTTTTTATTTCAAATGAAGTTGAGTTCTGAGAATCCTCACATAAATTCCCTCCTTTCCCCTCTTTTGAAAGACTACAGTCAACCACTCATCATGCCTTTCTCTCCATCTTCCCAGCTCCCACCACAGCCCAGCCCTACTGTCAGCAGAGATGGAATTCATTTGAACTCTCCTCCCTTGGTTACAATAAAATTAACGTGGGAAAGCACAGGCTTCAGAGTCAGACCAACCTAGGTTTAAAGCCCCAGCTGACGCACTTACTTGACTCATCTACCCAGCCACTCTGTGACTCAGCTATCTCACCTACAAGATGCCAGTGATGACAATGCCTCACTCTCATAGGTTTCCTGCAAGGATTGAGTAACTTCGTATGTAAGATGCTCAGCACAGTGTTTGGCACATGGCGACGCTCAATAAATGTTGGCCACAGATGCTGCTGCTGCTGCTGCAGTTTAGCTTTCTCTTTATTGTTGTGAATTGAACAGTTCCAATCTCACAAGGTTGTTGTGAGAAGCCAACAATATGTGAGGCCCCTCACACAGTGCTCGGTCCCCAGCAGGCACTGGGTAAATGGGTAACTTTAAACAAGTTCTATGCAATCCTCAGTAGTCATTACACTCTTTGGAAAGAATCAGGATCAGCTCGGCATGCGAGGAGAACGGCAGCACAAGGCAGGTTTGTGTCTGAGGACACTGAGATGGGTACAGATATAATTTAATCCAGCAGGAGCCCCTGCTGCATGACTTTCCTCCTGTCCCTCCCCTGCCCAGAGATCTGTGTGCCTACTCAGCCCTATAGGAGATAAATACCCCTCTGGTCTTCAGCCCTCTGTCCCCAGCCACTTCTGACACCTCTGCCACACACATGGGACTGGAGCAGCATCATCATTTTAATAAATAGAGTGGGCCTATGGGCTGTTCATGTGTTTGCTGGCTGGTTTGTTTAGGAAATAAAGCATAATTGGCCAGGCTTTACGTATCAATGTCTCACCTCTCACGTTTCTTCATGTTTGCTTTAGCCTTCACTTGTCCAACATTCCTTTTTCTAAATACTTTTAATATAATAGTAACCACAATATCACTCATTTTTGAGTGCTTGTTAGGTATCAAGCAGTCTGTATCCATTATATCGTTTAACTCTCACAAGAAGCCAGTAAGCAAATATTATAACACCTCTTTGGAGAGGTAGTATCTAAGACACAGAGAGGTTAAGTAACTTGCCCAAGGTCACACAGCTACCAAGTAAGTGGAGGAGCCAAAATTTGAATCTGAACAGTTGGGCTCTAGGAATCTCTTACCTACCAGGCTCTCTTCCTTTTCAGCGAAGAAACCGAGACTTTGCCCTACCTGGTACCATGTCACAAGTCACACAGTTGTAAGTGGTAGAGCTGGGATTCAAACACAAGGCTGCCCCACTCCACACTCCAACTCCACACTCTTCACACTCAGCTCTAACTTTTTCTTGAGAATCTGTGCCTGACACCTCCAGCCCAGGTGAAAAGCAGCCAATGTACATCCACAGGTGGGCATATGGACATGTTGCTTTTCTTTTGGTACCCAGTCCCTGAGGCTGGTGGCTCTCCAGGGGAGAGTATTGCTTTGGGCTTATATCCAGGTAGAGAGGGGACGTTCCAGGGAATTCCATTCAGCTCTTCATGCCATGATAGCCCTCACTCCATGGGCCTGGGGCCAAAGTGGAGATTCTGGTAATCGCAGGGGAGAGTATTGCTTTGGGCTTATATCCAGGTAGAGAGGGGACGTTCCAGGGAATTCCACTCAGCTCTTCATGCCATGATAGCCCTCACTCCATGGGCCTGGGGCCAAAGTGGAGATTCTGGTAATCGCTGAAAAGATCTGTTCAAACAATACATTCAGGAACAAGGGAAATAGCCACAAGGTAGGTCCATGAGCCTTACTGGTGGATCACTGTTTTGAGGGGTCTCAAGGAATTAGCATCCATAAAGAGCCAGCACTGGGTAACCTTCTAGAGGTCTGGGAACTTCCATTTTCCTGTGCACAATCACCCTAACAAACAGACACAGGACCCTTTGAGGATGACTTAGAAGAAGATTTACAGGATGTACTTGAGGCAGTGCTGGAAGGCCCTTCATCAAGAGGACCCAACCTCCCATCAATCAAGGGGCAGTGGTCTGTGAACAAACTTAGGTCTGAAAATTGGTTGAAAAGCAGTGATTTTGCATGTTGGTGACTCCAGTCAGGTTTCTGGCCAACAGACCTGGAGTTTTTCCTGTTATATAAGTCAGGTAATATTTCAGGGGGCTGCCCAGCTACTGTTTCCTAGGAACAACATCACAGCTAAAGATAACTGCAGGCCAGCATGCTCTGGTTACCAGCTTGTCCCTGCTGCCTGTTATGGTAAATTTGCTCACCTGGCCTCTGGCAGCTGAGCCCCACCACATGGCCCGGCCACTCCAGCATCCCACCTCCCTGTTGAAGGTGGGCATCCATCCGAATGGAGAGACATCATCTTCCAAGTCCATGCCAGGCTCCAGAGGCAGCCACCACGGAGCTTTCCAAGGCCACTAATGTATGAGGGGGTCTTTAAAAAGTTCATAGGAAGGTTTGTATTATCTTTTAATTCCACTTTTTCCACAAACCTTTTGAAGTACCCTTGGATTTCCCAGTGCTTTCTGAAGGCACTGAGAAATGCAAGGGATTTGTGAAGATTGTCTGTTGGGCCCCCTGAAGGGATGTAAGGGGGAAGGGGGATTGCAGCTAGCAGGTGATAAATCCACCTCAACTCCCCAGTCTCCCCCAAGCCTTTGGATTCCTTCCTCACATCCCACAAGCGTAGTTCTGGCAGCCCAACTTCATTAGATAGGCAACACTGTATGTAGTTTCTAGTTTTATTCCACCAGTCAAGCCAGCTATTAGATTTACTTCCAGCTGTGCTAACTTACACATTAAAACCTAAAATCTCTAAGTGCACCCATATCAATAAATTCCTCCCAATCTATTATTAAGTTTTACCCTCATCTGTCTAAAATCTTTAGAATCCATTTTCACATATTCCTAGTTTTCTGTTGACATAAGTTATCCAAATTCCGTAATTACTTGAGAATATAAGCTATCTCCTCCTTGGTCAGACTTTATGGCTATTCCCTTTGCTGAGGTCTGACTCTGATTATAGATATGAGGGCACTTCAAAAAGTTCATGGAAGGATTCATATTATCTTTTAATTCTATTTTTCCACAAACTTTTTAAGAACCCTCATATATGTATTAGTTTTCTATTGCTGCCATAACAAATTAGCACAAACTTGGTGGCTTAAACCAACATAAATATATTACCTTATAGTTCAGTAGGTCAGAAACCAGCACAGGTTTTTCTGAACTAAAATCAAGGTGTCAGCATGGCTGCATTCCTTTCTGAAGGCTCTAAAGTAGAATCCATTTCCTTGCCATTTCCAGCTTCTAGAAGCTGCCTGCATTCTGTGGCTCATCCTCAAAGCCAGCAGTACTGCATCTCTCTGACAATTCCTCCGTAGTCACATCTCCCTATGACTCTCTTCTGCCTTTTTCTTCCACTTGTAAGGATGCTTGTGATTACATTGAGCTCACCCATAAGATTGAAGATCATCTCCCCATCTTAAGGTCCTTAACATAATCACATTTGCGAAGTTCCATTTGCCATGTAAAGCAACACTTGCACAGATTATGGAGATTAGGATGTAGATCTCTTTGGGGGCATTATTCTGCCTACTACAGTGTAGACCACCTCTGAAGCAATAACCGGACATTGATGTGGAACTTGAGGGGAAGGCACCTTCCCCTTGGATGGTAACTGGCTCAGGAGATTTTTCCAGGTCTTATAGAATAGAGAGCTGACCTCCTCAGGCCAGCAAGGGAGGGTCAGGGACTTGGAGGTTCAAGATTTTCAGCTTTGTCTGAGTCCTCAAGCAAGACTGACTCTGTAAGTATAAGAAAAGCAGTATTATTTTAAGTATGCTGTAACTAACGCTCTCCAGTTTTCCTGCCCTGACATGAGCAGAGAGTTCAGAGTCCTAAGATTGTCATTTTCTTTCTACACATGCGTTGGTGTTCTCAGAAGTAACCAGCTCACCCACAGTCCTTACGGACATTACCTCCACAGTGGTCATGTGCCACAGCCAGGTGACCCAGACTACTTAGGGCACTGGCTTCATAGGCACTTAATCAGAACCCACATAGGTGATAACTCAGGGAATTACCTTGCCACTGCATGCCAGGAATTTCTAGTGTCCCGCTACTATGCACCAAGAGCTCAGCACTGCATTCAAGGTAAAGAACACCACCGAACCAATTCCAAAATCTCCTATTTGAAGATCTGTTTGCTGGGGCCACTCTTGATATCACATCCTATATTAGGATGTATTCAGAAGAATATAAATCAACTATGGATTTCAATAGAGAATTTAATATAATGGAAGTAATTGTTTATGAGGGTGTTGGAAAACTGAACGTGTAAGAGGGGATTTGGGGGTTCCCAGGACTACCCCCAGTTTTGATGATCCACTAGGAGGACTCACAGGCCTCGGGATAGAGTCACACCCACAGCTGTGACTTATTACAGTGAATAGATACAGAGCGGAATCATCAAGGGGAAAACATGCATGGGGTGAAGCCCGGGAAAACCAGGCAGGGGCTTTCAGAGTCTCTCCCAGTGCGGTCACACAGGACACATGCTTAACCCCCCAGCACTGAGTTGTGACAATGCCTGTGCAGTATTGTCTACCAGGGAGACATGTCTGAGACTGAGTGCCCAAGGTTTCTACAAGGGCTAGTCACCCTCTGTCTAGGCACATGCTTAACCCCCCAGCACTGAGTTGTGACAATGCCTGTGCAGTATTGTCTACCAGGGAAACATGTCTGAGACTGAGTGCCCAAGGTTTCTACAAGGGCTAGTCACCCTCTGTCTAGGACGTACTTAGTTCCAGACTTCAGGGGAAAGTACATGCTCAGCATAAACCACATTGTTTGTACAAAAAGCTCAGGCACAGGAATCCTAAGCTTGGGGAATGATGGGGACCCTCCCAAACTTCAAGTTCCCAGATGCCAGCCAAGGGCCAACCTTTTAAGCAGGCCTTTCTAAGAACAGCAGCCAGGCCTGCTATGTTAACTCTTTTTTGCACAAAAGGGAATACCAAGGCAGTGCAAAACTAGTAACCACAGGAAGCAGCTAGCACGCCTGGAACCGGAGAAACACAAGGAAGAGGTTGGAGTTATCAGAACAAGAACCTAGATGTGTGGAGGAAAAGTCCCCAGGAGCTGAGGAGCTGAGACCCATCGTTCTGAGGAGAGGGAGGTGTCTGACGGCTGCTGGTTCTGGAAATGCTGGAACACAGGGGGAGGCTAGACCCACTGCCCTAACCGGGAAAGGAGCATTGCCAGGGGGATGGGGGGTGCTCCCAGGAACAGGAAGCAAATGGGAAGAAGCAAGTCCTTCCTGCCCTGCCCTCTTGCATCCCTACAGTGCCTCTCAGTAGTGGAGCCTAACAGGCAGCAGCTGGCTGTGCAGAAATGCAGTTTGCAGAGACCCAGCCATGGACCACAGAGCCAAGAACGCAGGTTTGGAGCTGAGAGACAACAGCTTGATAACCGGCATGCTCACTATATGCCAGGCCTTCTGCCAAGAGCTTTCATATTTTATCTCAGTTAATTGAATCTTTTACAACAAATCAGAGAGGTAGGTCTTCTTATCCCCACTTTAAAATGAGAAAATGAGACTCAGAGGTGTTAAGTAAATTTCCAAATGTCACCTAGCTGATAAGTAGCAGGACAAGTTCCAAAGCCCTTACCATCTCCACCGCATCACCTGGATGCCCAGCTCTGGCTGCACTGTCAAATCACCTGGGAGAGCACCTGCCAGAAAAGACATATCAGAGCAGGAGGGGAGAAGATCACCCTGACTGAATGAGATGGCTGCTGGGCCTCAAAGAGGTGAGCAAAGATCTTGCAGGACCAAAGGTGAGCAGGCAGGACCCTGACGCTCTTCTCATCCACATCTCCCAGGTGTCCACCACCCCTGCAATGACCAGCCTCCTGCCCACCCAGCTGCCACCAGCCTACCAGGTATTCTGCTCTGCTGTGGCTGCCTCCAAGAATCCCAAGTCCCTCCAGCAGAAGCAAGCACTGCCCAGAGCCACATACCTGGATGTGCTTCTCATGGGTGATCATGAGAGATAAAAACCAAACAGAAGAAAATCCCAAACCACTATGCCCTGAACAGATTCCTCAAATTCTTTGTAAATTGTTTAGGAAGAATTTTCTCTGTTCTTCCATCTCAGAGGGTGGGCTAAGTACGAGTATGCCTGAGCAGAGTGGGTGCTCCAAGTCCTCCAGCACCACACTAGAGGAGGACGCATCCTGTCCTTAAGGAGTTTGTTCTAAAACTGGGACTGCTGTGCACAAGCACACAAAAGGCCAGCGAGGCTGCAGAGACAGAGCATCTGCAAAACAGCCGCCCTGGGAAACAGATGCCGAAAGAACCAGTGATCTGTTATTCTTACAAGCAGCAACAGGGCTCCCAACAGGCCTAGAGCAACAAAATTAATGGATTGGAAAGCACGAATCTAATGTTCAAGCTCTCAGAATTCCCCAGACTAGCTGGCTCGCTGTGCACATCCGGTAAGTCACGGCTCGGCTCTCAGGTTTGAGGTGGCTGGGACTCTGTCAGGGCTGCTAATGTTCAAGCTCTCAGAATTCCCCAGACTAGCTGGCTCGCTGTGCACATCCGGTAAGTCCCGGCTCGGCTCTCAGGTTTGAGGTGGCTGGGACTCTGTCAGGGCTAGGGAGAGGCCCAAAACAACAGGGAGAAAAGAGACAACAGGTCAACCTGCACCTGCTCCTCCAAGGAAGCAAAATACCACTTCACACAAAGCTTCTTTGAACTTCAGTAAAACAAATAGAATTTGCACAATCAGTCTCAAAAAAATAAACTCCATAATGAGAAAGCAAAGAAGCAGAAGTCTCCCCAGCTCACCCGCTTGACGGTTAAATCATTTTTTATTGAATTCAAGTTTCATGGCCCATTAGAGGCCTGGAGGGAGAGTTCTCAGGGATGCTTTTGGACTAATGAGCGTTTTGCAAATTGTTTTCCTAAAAGATTCGTTGCTCTTTTTTCCCGAGAATTGTAATAACCTTTGGTTTATGTGATTTGGCCCTGCGTTTGAAAAACAACAGCAACTATTTTAATTGAACCTAATTTATTTCCATTATTAGGAGATGCTGGTGTTTTGTATCTTCCTAATATGTTTTCGACACCGACGTGAATATGGTGTCATCAATCAAAATACCACAAGTTCTTGCACCCATCTTTTCACATTTAT
>NW_007733333.1:112942-113186 GCF_000696425.1 Galeopterus variegatus | reverse complement strand
GAGTGACCACGTGTGGCTCCCACGGGGACACTGTGTCCATGGCTCTCCCGCAGCAGCTGGGGGTTATAAGTTCTCTCTTAAGGGTAAGTTCTTTCCCAGATTCTGAACTTCCACAGATTTGTGGTTTGAGCTATCTGAATCTCTTTGAGCACATTTTTTATCAGTACTGGGTTTGGAAATGAGGACAAAACTGGACACGGTCCAGGATCAAACTGGATCTGATAAAATTAAGTGGGTGGGATCC
>NW_007733333.1:110076-112277 GCF_000696425.1 Galeopterus variegatus | reverse complement strand
AAGACTCTCTAATGCACATATGCCTGTAACAAAATCTTTTGCCAAGGACTTTTCAAACTGCAACTCGCTACATGAGTCACAAGGACAGCTAGCCGGATACTCACAAACACTTGCCTGATGCTGTCTTCACTAGTGAAGTGACATCAACTCCTGCGAGAAGTCTCTATACCTGATGCTCTCTTTGATTCAAAACAAATAATGTGTACTTTTCTCTATGTACTTTTCTCTTTTGCCTTTACAAACCTTTGACTTCTTTTGCATCCTTGAATGTGAGCATAGTTTACCATGGCCTGTGTGTTCCCATGGCAGTCTTCTATTCCCAGTTAAATTCCTTATCCTTTCAGAGAGCCTCCCCCTGTTTGTTATTTTAGTTTAACAGCAGTTACGGCAGGAAGTGCACACTCTGGCTTTTGGAATTTTGCAGGGATTTTGTGCTATACCCTTCATGTTTATTTTTCTTGTGGACTTAGATAGGAAAAAAATCATGGGCTAATGTGATCAAAGGAATCTCAGAGCCAAAGCTGAGATTTAATATAAAAAGTGGAATCGTTAATTTCCGAAGAACCGAGTACTCTACTTGCAAGTTATGCCTACTTTTACGTATACCCCAGAAGCAGTAAACGCTTACAAAGACAATGAAATCTCACTAAAGGTAATTTAAAATTGTGGTGAAACATTCCAAATAAACAACACCACACTTTAAGAAGTGTATTGAAAAATGAAAAAAAATAATAATAAAAAATATATAAATAAATAAATAAATAAAAATGAGAGCTCCCGAATTAGGCTCACCGGATGACACCTATTGAAGTGCAGGAGCTTCTAAAAGATTTCAAAATTTTTATTTCCTCTTTTAAAAGACTATTTACAAAGGGCAAATTAAAACTTAAGTGACTAATTGATAACAAAAATTGAACCTTCTAACCTATTGGCTCAGTTAATCTCTCACCCTGAAGAAGAAGAAAAAAAAAAAAAACTGGATAAAATGTCTTTAGTTTATGAAAGGTAGGCCCTCAGGTAACATCGGCTCACTGCTTTTTTCAGACCTGTCCATGCTGAGCCCAGGCATAGAAAATGCTCTCTTTGATTTATTTCTTCATGCCCTGAACTCAGTAGCTTTAGCTCAGAAACAGAAGCTAACATAAAAAGATTTCCTATTGAACTGAACTGGTCTCCAAAATACACCTTTCTGGCATTAGTGGGCTATTTTGACACCCTTTTGTAAAAGAATTTTATATCTATAAAGGAAATCACGATTTGTAAGTGTGTCTACCTCTCTGCACCAAGGAGAGGGAGGACTGAGTCACTGGAAACTCTTACAAGGAAAAAGGTGTTGGCTTCAGTTTACACACCAAGCCTTACCTTTTGTTTGAGGTGCTTTTCATGACCATAGTGTCTTAACTGGACCTTTACCTACACCTTCCTTCCTTTGGGAAAATGACTATTTAGGACGAACATTGCAGCTTTGTGCTTTTGAGTTGTACATTTTCTACCTTGTTTCACCTAAGCTGTTTCTTTGGAAATGCAAATTTAGGGTAGTTTTTTAAAGATGGTTATTGGAAATGGGATAAATACAGCAGACACGGATAGGGCTCAAACAAACACTAAATCTACCAAAGGCTGGATTGATCAGAGGGACCCTGCTGGTCCTTCCACATTACAGAGCTTCTAACCAGTCCACTCTGTTTACCCCAGGCTGGAGAAATTTAAAAAGCCAGAGGGCAGTAATTAAAATAAGCAAAGTAGCTAACAATTGCTTAGGGCAATAATGAGACAGATCAATCCAGAAAAGGGCAAGGGGATGGATAACCGTTCACAGATGAACTTGCCATCATTTCAAAGTTCTGTGCAAATAACTTGAAGTTTTAAAGTTATGTTAAGTGAAGGAATAGGTACTCATTAAATGTCTGAGTCATTTCTAAGTAGGTTAAAATACTGAAACATTAATTGCTGAGTATAGGTTTAGAATATACGTACATCAACATCGTGTTTTTATATAGTATAGAGAAGCTAAACATATTTAGGTCTCTAAATAAACACACAAAAATTGTGTTCTGTGGAAACATGTCTCTAAAAATTACAAAATAGTTCTCATGCACAAAATTCTGATGTAAAACACTTCAAAATTGCTTATTGCCTCGGTAGGTTTTCACTAGAAATTAAGGGTACTAAAGCTAAAATTATTCTACTAAATATATGGC
>NW_007733333.1:105608-108456 GCF_000696425.1 Galeopterus variegatus | reverse complement strand
AATGTGAGTGTCCTTGCAGGCCTTCGTGAAATTGCGGGACATGAAGGACAATGAAAAAAAATTTTTTTAATAGTCACCCAGCTCAAAACACAGATGACCCAGGAAGGACTGGCAGTGAAATCAGACATAGGGTTCTCATGGGCACCAGCGATGTGACATCTTCATGGTGCCTGGAAATTAATCTGTCCACTTAGAATTCTGTATCCATCGAGATTGTTCAAGAGTGAGCCCAAAATGAAGGTATTTCCACACGTACAAAGCTTAAGTTTACCACCTGCACAACCTTGGTGAAAGAACTTAAAAATGAACTTGAGAAAGGAGGAGACTGAACTCAAAGAGTGGGTTTCAAGAAACAGGGTGAGCAAAGGAGCTGGAAAAACATGCAGATTAAGGTGAAGAGCTGTATCCTGGAAACTATGACCATCACCAGGTTGGAGTATAATTTTGAAAAGAAAAGAGGGAAGGAGGGAGGGTTGGGTAGGAGGAGGCTCGGAGGGTAGGGCCTTTCCAGTGGGGTTTCTGCCAAGCAGATGAGTAGACCTTGGCCATCACAGGAGTCTGAGGTTTCCTAGACATGGGTCTGCCTTAATATCCCTGCTGGGCCCAGCCACCGGCCAGCAGCAGCCTGGGAGTGCTCTAGTTGGATGAATGTGGTGGTGGGTTGTGCTGGTGGAGGGTGGGTTCCCAGAAGCCCTCCCCCCAATTCCTCTCCCCAGTGTCAGAGATCTGAGTGTGCAGTTTCACAGCCCCCACGATGTAAATGGACTTAACTTACCAGTGAAAACTCAGAATTCGTCAGATAAAATAATCTAGCTATGTACTTTTTTAAAAAGAGACACAGCTAATACATAAGGACTTGAGAAAGTTGAACGTAAAAAAGTGGGGAAGGACATGGCAGGGCTGCCAGACAAACCACAAGAAAGCTGGAGCCTTCAACACAAAAAAAGTGCATGCTTCCTAGATGGAGATAACGCAGATAGGAGGGTCTCAGAGAAAGCCTCTTTGCACCTGCTGCTTACTTCATCAAGGTAGATTTCCTGTACAGATGCAAATCTCCCCCCGGCAAGGACAGCTTTTGCAGCTACTCCTGTGTCTGTAGTCCTCTGAACACCCATCTGGAAATATACCAAAAAAGTACATTTGGTGGTGGCATATTTTGCTTTCCTGCAATATGATGTCAGATATTCAAGGAGCGAGTTATTATGATCATGTTCAAAGTCCTTCCAAGGAGGAAGAGAGAGAAAACACTCCTAAGTGCACTTTATGAGTCGCCTTTAACCTAACGTCAACACTACGTAAGGACAGCACTAAAGTAGGACATTACAGGCTCGTCCTTCTCATAATCATACATTTAAAAAAAGTTTGAAACTATTAGCAGTGTTTAAAAAAAAGATCATGGCCAAAATGGTTCTAAATATAAATTTTAAAATTGGTTTACATTAATTCTTAACTGCTCATAAAGGGAGGGATAAGGTGAAAAAACAGAATATAATTACATTAAATTTGAAAACTTATGGTTTATTAAAAACAGGAAATAATGTGAAAAAACAAGCCACATACTTGAACACAATATTTGCAACAACTCATAAAGAATTACTGTCAGGATATGTCAAGAATGTTAATAAACCAAAATGACAAAGGTAAACTCGCAATCAGAGAATGGGCACGCAGGCATGAATAGGCACTTCACAGAGGAGGAAACGTCAACGACCAGAAGTCACATGAGCAGGTGACCAATCCCATTATGAATCAGAAAAATGCGAATTAAGACCACAACATGTCTAATCAATGTCCAAAAATATAAAACATGAAAATAACAAGCATAATGAAATATGAGAAACAAGATAACCCTTATATGCTGTTGGGAAAAGTATACCAGATTTCATCAATTCCAAAACACCTCTAATTTAAAATATCCCACTATTTTAAATACGAGTCCAAAATAGAAAACTAAAAAGAACAAACCCAGCCAAACCAATGTTTTGCTCACATATAACTTTTATGTTATACATATTCAAAGATTTATTTAGACTTATTAGAGAAGTAATTTTAATCACGTATCACTTTAGTGCATACAAAAATGAGGAAAATATGACTAAGACACATCCAACCATGTTTTCCAATCCCAGTCTGACTTTTCTGAATCCCTTTGAATCAAAGATGTCTGTGCCGTGTCTTTCCAGACAGTGTAACCCTCCACTCCAAGCACTGGTGATGCAGCAGTTTCAAAACACGGGGCGACCTCATCCACACGCCTCCCACTGAGAGCCGGGATCTGTGTCCCTCCCATTGAGTCTTGGTGGGCTGTGACTGCTCTGACCAATGGCATATGGTGGAAGTGACACTATGTGACTTCTGAGGTCATGTCATAAAATTTCTGCCTCTATCACTGAAAATACTCCTGCAGCTCTAAACCACCATGTAAAAAGTCCACCCCCCCTAAAGCTGCGATACTGCGGGGAACCCAAGTCACTGGACAGGCCACATACAGAGTCTCCATTAACAGTTCCCAGCCACGGACTGTTTGGAGTCATCGTGCCAAGTGCCACACGCCTGAGTGAAACAGCCTCCAGATGATTCCAGTCCCCCATCATTCGACTCACCACTGGTGGCTCAAGTCTCCCCGTGTGGGTCCTGGACATGTGGAGCCCTCCCTGCTCTGCCCTCGCTGAAAGTCTGGTGCACAGAACCTGGGAGCATGATAAAACAGTCTTGCTTAAGTCACTAAGCTCGGGGCAGTTTGTTACACAGCACTGGAGAACTGGACTGTCCTCATTCACAAGGGATTGGGGCAACACTGCACAGTCTCCTTCTCCTTCTAGATCCTGCCATCCCCTGGGTGACTTCA
>NW_007733333.1:100194-103069 GCF_000696425.1 Galeopterus variegatus | reverse complement strand
AAAAAAAAAAAAGAACAAGGCAATGCTGCTCTAGAGTTTTCCTGAAACAGAAAAGGAAAGGGTTGAATGGGAAGTCCCTTGCTGTGCAGTGGTGGCAGGAGCCCGGGTCTTCCCTGGGTTACCACACCCATCCTCAGCTGTGTGCCAGCATCTGCGCCAGCACTGTGAGCGGAAGGAGGTGAGAAGGGATGCCCGTGGCGGCGTCCCCACCACCAATTCCAAAGAGTCGCATTTCTCCCAGTGTCCTCTGCCACCCGGAGCCTTGCCCATGCTGGCTCCTCACCAGCAACACCCAGGAGACAGAGCCCTGCCCAGGCATCCTGCCATGGGCTCCAGGCCTGGCTTTGTGTGGGACCGGGGGCGACCCTTGTTCTCCAGGGCTCGGGCGTCATGGAGGCAGAGCTTCAGAATCTCTCAGGCCTCCCTTCTCCTCCAGGTCACAGCCTTGCATTCCACCTGTCCTGCTGGGTCTTCCTCTCTGGGATCTGTAGCCAGAATCAGGGAATCTTTGGTGGGAAAGGGGGCCTCAGTATCTCAGGGGCTCCATCCTTTCTTGGGCTCAGAGCAGATGGTTGAATAGTGGCTTTTGTCAGGCTGCTGTCTCATCTAGAAATTGTGGTAGACCCTCCCCCAAAAGGAGAAAGGACTCTCCTGTCCTGCTCCTCTCCTGGGCACCTCCAAGCTTCCCCTCAGCTCCCTTTGGCTTATGAGGTACCATTTTCCACCTTTTCTTTGGGAACCAACACAGCTGCTCTGGGGAAGCTACAACCTTGACCTTCCACTGCACGCCAGCCACAGAGTCCACCACCCGTGGCTCATCACAGCCTCAAGGACTGGCTCTGTCTTCCAGCAACCGGCCTTTTAACCCACAAGAGAGAGGCTGCCCCCAGACCATCCTCCAGAGAGGTCTGCAAAGGGCTCTCTTGTAGTCAGCAGCCTTGACTTTGAGGTATTGCTAGGGTGAGCCTGGAACTGTGAGTGCCCTGCTGTCCTATGGGGAGCCTGGCTTCAACCCTCACCTCAACCCTCCCCTGGAGAACAGCTCTGCATCCAGACTGCAGGGAAAGGGAGGGAAGAGCCAAGGCAGATGGGCATCTCCTACAGGCTAAGCTGGGACAGAGTCAGTGGGCAGGATGCCCATTAGGAAGTGCCTTGGCATCAACACCTGTGCCAGGGAATGGGAGAAAGTAGGATTGAGTGCAGCTTCTGGGCGGGGCAGGCCTGACAGCTCAGCTGATTTGTGGGGAGGTCTGGAGCTGAAGGGCGCCCTCAGGGGATTCCCCGCATACAGCCAAATGGCTGCCCCCATCAGTCACTGCAGGCAGCTGCCTCCTGAAGGGCCTGACCTGAGATAGGCACTCTGTAGTGGAGGGTTCCCAGAGAGGATGACAATTCAAAGGGCATGTTGTGACCTCCCAGTCACTCTCCCAGCTTGGGGAAGGGAAGCATAGGGCTACACAGGCCAGGCCATTGACCTGTGTTCTCCATTAGGAGGCCGTCTTATTTCTCTTGCTTTCACCTTCTCAAGACCCCTCACCACCCCCGAGGAGCTCCCCATGGCTTCTGTGCTGGATGGGGAGGCGCAGGGTCAGCGTTTGATGGGCCCTGGGTCCTGCTCTGAGTCCCACGGTCCTTTCATTCTCCAGCCCTCACGGCCTCCTGCCCTGGGCAGCAGGTGCTGGCTTGCTGCCCCAGACAGTATCAACCTGCTCCAGGCTGCCCTTGCACCAGATGGTGCTGCCCTCCACGTTCCAGGGGCCTCTCCCCATGTGCTCAGGACCCAGACACCTGATTCCCTTCTAGGTGGTGGATGGTAATGTTTTCTTGCATAGAGCACCATTTTTATACTTTCCAAAAATGGTGTCATATGAAATAGACAACTCTCTCCCCTGAACAATGCACGATGGTTTGCTGTTTTGTTTACTTTTGCATACTGCTCTGCTCCCCAGGAACATCTCCTGCACCGGGCCAGCTCATCCCCAGTAGCTGAGCCTTCCTCCACCTGTCTGCTTCCATGCTCACCCCACAGCCTGGGCTGACCTCACGACTGTGCATGGGGTGCGTGCCTCGTGTGGCACATAGAACCTGCCCCTTCCGCACCTTATCTCCACCACCAACCGTGAGGTGGGGGGTTAGCCCTCGGAAGAGGCAGAATCGGGCTCAAAGAGGTTAAGTTGCCCAAGACACTCCAGAGGTTCACACTGGGGTCTTCCAATTCCTGGCTGCCTGGCTCCATAAGCCATGCTTAGTTTTTTCTTAAAGTGTTTCTGTTGCTGTAAAATACTCATATAATTGACCATTTTTACTATTTTTAAGTGTACAATTCAGGGGCATTAAATATATTCACAGTGTTGTACAACCATCACCCCATCCATCTCCAGAACTTTTTATCAGCACATACTTAAACTCTGTACCCATTAAACAATGACTACTCTTTACTCTGTTCCCCAAACTCTGATGACTTCTTTTCTATTTTTTTTTTATTATTATGAATTTGCCCTTTTTAGGCATCGTGAAATCATACAATGTTTGGCCTTTTGTGTCTGGCTTGTTCCACTGAGCATGAATGTTTTCAAGATTCATTCCTGTTGCAACGTCTATCAGAATCTCATCTCCTTGTGGCTGAACATTATTTCGTCGTGTGTGTACGTACCACGTTTTGCTTATCTGCTCATCTGTCGATGGACACTTGGGTCGTTTTGCCTTTCGGCTGTTGTGGAGAGTGCTGCTGTGGACACTGGTGGCGTGCATCGGAGTTCCTGCTCTCCTGCTTTTGGATATGTCCCTGGAATGCAATTGCTGGGCCATATGGTAATTTTGTTGTTGTTGTTTTTGGTGTTTGCCTGTTACAGGGATAAAACCCTGGACATTGGTG
>NW_007733333.1:97900-98940 GCF_000696425.1 Galeopterus variegatus | reverse complement strand
GTCATCTTTTTAAAAAAAGAAATTGTGTCTTGTGGTTTTCACTGGCATTTTCCTAGTGACTAGTGATATTGAGCATCTTTTCACATGCTTATTGGCCATTTGTATCTCTTCTTCTGAGAAATATCTATTCAAGTTCTTTGCCCAATTTTTTGCTGGACTTTTTTGTTCGTCTTTTGTTGTTCAGTTGTAGGATTTCTTTCTGTATTCTACATATCAATGAGATATGTGATTGTCAAATATTCTATCTCATTCTGTGGGCTGTCTTTTGATAGTGTTCTTTGAGGCATAAAAGTTTTACATTTGGGGCCGGCCCGGTGGCGCACTGGATAGTGCGCCGCTTGGGAAGCGTGGCGGCGCTCNAGGGTTGCAATCCGTTGCCGGACACGGAAAAAAGACAAAAGACAAAAAAAAAAAAAAAAGTTTTACATTTGGACGAAGTCCAGTTTTTCTGTGTTTTTTTTTCTTTTGTTGGCTGTGCTTTTGGCATCATATCCAAAAAAAATGATTACCAAATTCAATGTCATAAATGTTTTCTCCTATATTTTCTACTGATCATTTAATAGTTTTATCTCTTATATTTATGTTTTTCACCCATTCTGAGTTAATTTTTGTAATCGTGTACAGTAAGCATCCAACTTCACTGTATTGCATGTGGGCATCCAGTTTTCCTAGCACCATTTGTGGAAACTACTGTTCTTTTTCACATCGAATTGTCTTGGCACGCTTGTTGAAAATCAATTGGCCATATATATGAGGATTTATTTCTGGCATTTCTATTCTGTTCATTGGTCTGTCCTTACACCAGTACCACAGTGTTTTGATTACTGTAGACTTGTAATAAATTTCGAAATCAGGAAATGTGAGTCCTCCAACTGTGTTCTCATTTCAAGATATTTTTAAGGGTATTTGTGGTCCCTTTAGCTTCCATATGAATGTTAGGATGAATTTTTTTTATTTCTGCATAAAAACAATGTTGGAATTTTTTTGTTGTTGTTGTTGTTAAATTTTTATTTTGTCAATATACACTGTATATGATTATT
>NW_007733333.1:50210-95050 GCF_000696425.1 Galeopterus variegatus | reverse complement strand
TCCCGCAGTTTTTGTTTGTCTGAGAAATATACTATTTGCCCTTCATTTCGGAAGGACAGCAATGTTGGGATTTTGATAGAGACTGCATTGAATCTGTAGATAGCTTCAGCTAATATTGTCATGTTAACAATATAATATCTTTTAATCCTTTGACATGCAACATCTTGCCCTTTATTTCTGTCTTTAAAATATTTCAGCAATGTTTTATAGTTTTCAGTGTACAAGTCAAGTCTTTTGCATCCTTGGTTAAATTACTAAGTGTTTTGTTCTGTTTGATGCTGTGTTAAATTTAGTGGTTTTATTAATTTTCTTTTTGCATTGTTTATTCTTACTGCATAAAAATGCAACTTTTTTGTACGTTTGTTTTGTATCCTGCAATTTTGCTTAATTCATTAGCTCTAACAATTTTTCTGTGCAATCTTCAGGGTTTTTTACATATAAGATTGTATCATGCATGAACAGGGACAGTATTCCTTCCTGCTTTCAAATTTGAATGCTTTTTATTTCTTTTTCTTGCCTAATTGCTGTGACTTGAAATTCCAATAGTATGTTGAATACAAGTGACAAAACTGAAAATTTTGTATTGCTCTCGATCTTAGGAAAAAAGCTTTTAGTCTTTTACTATTGAGTATTTTAGCTTTGTGCTTTTCCATACATGACCTTTCCTGTGTTGAAAAACTTCTGTATTTCTGATTTGAGTGTTGTTATCATGAGAAGTTGCTGAATTTTATCAAATGCCTTTTCTGCTCCAATTGAGATGATCATGTAGTTTGTTTTCCTCATTCTGTTAATGTGGTATATTACATTGATTTATTTTTGCATGTTTAATCATCTTTGCATTGTGGAAATAAATTGCATTTAGTTAATATGCTGCTGAATTCAGGTCGTTAGTATTTTGTTAGGATTTTAGCATCAATATTCATAAGTGATATTAGTCTGTAATTTTTTGTTTTTATAGTGTCTTTATCTGGCTTTTGTATCAGTGTAATGCTGGCCTCTTAGAAAGAGTTTGTGAATATTTCCTTACCTTCAATATTTTGAAAGAGTTAGAGAAGGGTTGGTGTTAGCTTTTCTTTAAATGTTTGCAGAACTCACCAGTGAAGCTATTTGGTCCTGTCCTTTTCTATGCTGGAAGGTTTTTTATTACTGATTCAATCATCTTCCGACTTATACATCTGTTCAGATTTTCTATTTCTTCATGATTTAATTTTGGTAAGCTGTGTGTTTCTAGGAATTATCTCATTTCATCTACGTAATCCAATTTGTTGGCTTACAAATGTTCATAGTATGCTCTTATAATCTTTTTATTTCTGTTCATTGGTTGTGACTGTCCACTCTCATTTTCTGATTTTAGTACCTTGAGTGATCCCTTTTTTATTCTATGTCATCCAAGATAAAGGCGTGTTGATTTTGTTGATCTTTTCAAAGAAACAACTTTTGATTTTATTAATATTTCTTTTTTTCTGTATTATAGTTATGTTTAGTGTAATCATTTTCATTTTCTTTCTTTCACTACCTTTGAATTTAGTATTCTTTTAGTTTTCTAGTTACATAAGATGTAACATGAGTTTATTGATTGTAGATCTTTCCTCTTTTTTAATGCATTAGTTTACAGCTACAAATTCTTCTCTTAGCCCTGCTTTTGCTACATGCCAGAAGTTCCATTATGTTGTGTTTCCATTTTCATTTGTCTCAAGATATTTTCTAACATTTCTTGTAATTTATTCTTTGACCTGTTGGTTATATAAGAGTGTTTTGCTTAATTTCCACACATGTGCAAATTTTCCAGTTTTCCTTCTTATATTGATTTCTACTTTCATTCCACTGTGAATAAAAAAGATACTTGGTATGACTAAAAGCTTTTTAGATTTTTCAAGACTTGTTCTGTGGTCTAATGTGTGATCTTTGCTGGGGAATATTCCATGTGCACTTGAGAAAAATGTGCATTCTGCTGTTGTCAGCTACAGTATTCTGTAAAACAGTTGGTTTATAGTGATGTTCAAATCTTATTTCTCTATTTCCTTATATTCTGTCTGCTTCTTTTCATGATTGAAGGTAGGGTACTGAGGTCTCCAACTACTAGGGTAGAACTGTCTATTTCTCTATTCAATTCTGCCAATGTTTGTTTTATAAACTTTGGAGCTCTGATTTTTGGTGCATATCTGCTTAAATTTCTTTTTGTCTTCTTGGCAAATTGACCTATTTTTTCAGTATATGTGTCCTTTTTTGTCTCATATCATTTCTTTACTTCAAATCCTTATTGTTTAATATTAGTGCATTCATTGTCACAGTGTGTTACTGTGAACTTGCAGGGAGAGACAGGAAACACTGAGGCTTAAGACAGGAAGCAGAGTTTATTGATGTGCCAGCAGTGGCTCAGTGGACTCCTGTCACAAAGGCTGAGCCCCAAACACAGTGGGGTTGTTATTTTTATATCATAGCATTTCTGGGTTTTTTGCAACAGGGCAAGAGGGGTGATCTTATGATCTTATGTGGTTATGACTACCTTGGGGTGGAAAATTACAGCAGGGAGAAGCAGGGTGGAAAATTCTGTTACAGCAGTGTGTGGCAACCACAGTGTGAGACAAGGTGGGGTGCAGCTACAGCTGGGTCTGCTTGATATCCAGGTAGGGGTCTTGGTTACAGCATAGTGGGGCACAGCCAGGCAAACATGAGTGCTTCATTCCCCCCTTTGATGCTTGTCTGTGGCCAGACATGGCCCAGTCATACAGCATCATTATTATAACTTTCAGGGTCCTCCTGGGCTAATGTCCAGTAGTGCCATAGTGAGAACATTTTGGCTATTGTTTTTCTACTATGGCTTCCAGGGAGGATGTGATTGTGCATATTACCAGAGGCAGCAGGCAAGGGAGGATGAGACAGGTGCCCACTGTGAAAAGGACCATAATAATAAGGGTTTTTAACCCTCCAAACATGTTAAGCCAGCCTCTGAAGAGGCTTTTTTGGCTTTATCCTGACCACTTTTGTACTGGGACATGAGTTTTTTTCATTTCTTGCCTTGGGATCCTTAGGCTTCTGCCATGCGTGGAGTAGTCAGCCCTTGGGGTGACTAGAGCCGGGCTGTTGTCAAGCAGGGTCTCCAGGGCAGTTTCTGGTCCTCTTTTTTGGAGAGTTAACTGGCACAGTGAAGTGGGGTAAGAAATGCAGTCCCAAGCAGTTGTGGCTGGTTTGAGTCTGCCGTGATGTATCCGTGGAGTGACCCCAGCTACTTTGACTGCAGTAGAGGTAGACAACAAGATAGTAACAGTACCCCTCCACAGGGGTTTGAGGGGCTGTACATTCCATTTGTTACACATGGGTGTACAGAGGGGTTACAGAGGGGTTAAGGGTGTACAGAGGGGTTAAGGCTAACCGGGAGTCATTTTCCTCCCCACTGGTGAATGGCCCGCATGGATTTTCCCTAAGGCTAGGAGTTGTTGTTGCAAGGCCATAGGTCTGACTTCCATCAGATTACCTTGCATAGCCTTGATGAGAGGGGGAGGCCTCCCATACATGATTTCAAAAGGAGAGAAGCCCGTGCGCTTGGAAAGGGTAGATCGGATCCAGAATAAAACCATGGGGAGGGCTTTGTTCCAGTGCAGGTGGGTTTCTTGGCAAAGTTTTCTGAGGTGACTTTTTATAGTCCTGCTCATGGGTTTGACCATTCCTGAACTTTGGGGTCGATAAGCAGTATACAGCTTCCAGGTAATTTTTAAATTCCAGGCAAGCAGTTGAAGAATTTCAGCTACAAATGCTGGTCCATTGTTGGATCCAATGACTAAACGCAGTCCAAACCTTGGGATAATTTCTTGTAGGAGTATTCTGGCTACTTCATGAGCCTTCTTGGTTTGGGTAGGGAAGGCCTCAACCCAGTTGGAAAAATCACACATCAAAACAAGGAGATACTTGTAGCCTTTAGACCTGGGCATTTCAGGGAAGTCAGCTTCAAGGTTTTCAAAAGGAGTTGCACCTGTAGCCTGGATTTCTGGAGGGGCACTCAAGTGTGATTTGGGATTGCTGTGGGCACATAGGGTACGTCAGGAGCAGATGGTCCAGAGCAAACTGTCAAGCTGTGGAATATGGAAGTAGCAGCCCAAAGTGGCTTTGGACACTGTTTGTCCAAAATGGGAATCCCCATGGAACTGTTTAACTACCTCTGGGGCCAGGGTGTCAGGGATAACAACTCGTCCATCAGGGAGTTTCCACCATCCCTTCAGGAGAAGCATTCCATGTTCTGTTTCAAGCCAGGTTACCTCCTGGAGAGTATAAGTTGGGGTACAGTTGAGCAGAGGAGTTGGAAGCAGGGGACTATTAGTTTCTGTCGGTCTCCTGATGTGGGAGGCAGGCTGTGGTGGCTGGCTTGGCTGCTTGATCCGCCTTGTGGTTTCCTTTGGCTTGGGAGCTATTTCCCTTTTGATGGCCTTTATGGCGCATGACTGCCACCTGTTTTGGAACCCAGACTGCCTCCAAGAGTTCTAGGACTTCCTCTTGGTATTTTATGTTTTTGCCTGTTGAGGTGATCAAGCCTCATTCCTTATATAAGTCTCCATGGACATGGAGGGTAGTAAAGGCAAACTTTGAGTCTGTGTAAATGTTGACTTTAGTTCCAGTGGCCAGCTTTAAGGCATGGGTCAAGGCAATTAACTCAGCTCTCTGGGCCAAAGTCCCCATAGGCAAAGCCTTGACTTTGATGGTGGAGTCAAGAGTGGCCATGGCATATCCAGCCTGATGCTGGCCGTTGATGACAGGGCTGTTCCTATCCATCTAGTGTTCAACATCGGGGTCTGAGAGATCTTTGAGGTCTGGTCCGCTGAAGTACACTTCATTGAGCACGTCTATGCAATCATGATCCAGGACTCCAGTCCCGAGTGGCAACAGTGTAGCAGGATTGAGAGCCTTAACTACTTCCAGACGTATGTGAGGATTTCCACATAACATCCCTTGATATCTAGTTAGTCAGGCATTAGTGAGCCAGTAATGTCCTTTAGAGTCCAGCAAAGTGAGGACAGCATGGGGCACCTGCACAGTGGTTTCTTGTCCCAGGGTTAACTTGTCAGCTTTGGCTACCAGAAATGCAGTGGCTGCTACTGCCTGGGGGCAGGGTGGCCAGTCTTCGGGCACTGTGTCTAGGTGCTTTGAAAGAGATGCCACTGGGTGGTGGCAGGACCCCAGAAGCTGAGTTAGAACTCCAACCACAATGCCTTATCTCTTGTGGATGTATAGAAAGAAGAACTTTTCCAAGTAGGCAGTCCCAGTCCTGGGGCACTTGTAAGTGCCCTTTTTATGTCCATGAAGGCCTTTTGTTGAGCTTTTTCCAGATCAGGGGTTTCTTCTCTCTCCCTTTGGTGCTTCATATAGGGGTTTGGCCAGCGCTGCAAAGTTAGGGATCCAGATCCTGCAGAAACCCACTGCCTCTGGAACTCAAGAACCTGTTTTCATGTTTGGGGGGTTGGGATGGAACAGACAGTCTGTTCATGCTCTGGTCCAATGTTGTGTGTCCTTAGGAAATATAGAACCCCAGATACTTGACTTTTTTCATGGCATATGTGGGCCGTTTTCTTAGGTACCTTGTAGCCTTTCCCCAAAGCAGGTTGAGGAGGAGCTCAGTCCCTCTCATACATTCTTGGTTGGTTTTTCTGGCCAGCAACAGGTCATCAACATATTGGAGCAGAGCATATCCACTGTGTTTGACTGGAAAAGCCTGGAGGGCAGAAGCCAGGCTCGTCCCAAAAATGGTTGGGGAGTTCTTGAATCCCCGAGGCAACCAAGTCCAAGTTAATTTCTTTGGGTCCCCTTGGGAGTCTCCAATTGAAAAACAAAAATGGGTTGGCTTTGGGGAGCCAGTCTGATGCAAAAGAAGGCATCTTTAAGGTCCAAACAGGTAAAATAAGTGGCAGCAGCAGGGATTAAGCTCAGAAACATGTATGGGTTGGGAACAGCAGGGTGCAGGGTGACGGTTGCTTGGTTGACTGCCCTGAGATTTTGTACGAGTTGTAAGTCACTGGTCCCCAGCTTCTGAGCTGGCAGGAGAGGTGTGTTCCCAGGAGACTACACATGGCCTTAGAAGTCCATATTTGAGGAGTCTGCTCAAATGTTTTTGTATCCCCTGTTGAGCTTGTTGGGGGATATAGTATTGTTTTTGTTGGGACAGCATTGCCCCTGGTTTCAGTTCCACCAGGACTGGGGGAATGTCTTTGGCCAGACATGGTGGGTTGTCTTCAGCCCAGATTCTGGGCACCTGGAAGGGAAGCTACAGCAATATCAGTGTCATGGCCTCTAGGCTGAACAACTGCCATTCTTCCCCCTGGGGAACAGTGAGGGACAGGATCTGAGCCTCTGGATCTCCCAGAGCTAGGGACATCTCTCTGGTCTTCAAGAAAGTTATTTGGGCCTGTAACTTACTCAGCAGATCTCTTCCAAGTAGAGGTTTTGGACAGTCAGACAGGTAAAGGAACTCATGAATGACCTCTCTTTTTCCTATGTTGTATCTTCTGGGCAGTAAGAAGGTATGTTTCTGTTGGCTTCCAGCGACTCTGACTATGGTGGTTTGTCTCCAAGAGAAAGGTCCAAGAAGCTGTGTGACTATCGAATGTTCAGCTCCAGTGTCCACCATAAAGTTTATAGG
Organism: Galeopterus variegatus; assembly: GCF_000696425.1. Taxonomy (NCBI): domain Eukaryota; kingdom Metazoa; phylum Chordata; class Mammalia; order Dermoptera; family Cynocephalidae; genus Galeopterus; species Galeopterus variegatus. The sequence goes on along the minus strand of NW_007733333.1, from coordinate 88,425 downwards.
TTGGCCCCCTACCATCGTTTGGACCATGGGCTTCTGGGGGCCCAGGGAAAGGGAGACTGTTCGGTCCTATTCACTTTCATATTGTGCAAGTTCAGCCAAGCTGATGAAATCTTGCTGGGGTGCCTTGGTAGTCAGTTTGCCTGGGTCACAGTCTCCTCAGGAGGCTTGTCTCTTTCTTGGGGGCTGGAGTTGGTCTTTAGTCATGGCCAGGCATTGGGGACACTCATTTTTCCAATGACCATCTTCATGACAGTAGGCACATTCATTGGGTCTTAGCGGTGGTCTGGAACCAGGTGTGTCCTGTGGCTGCTCTCTGGTCAGCTTTTGGCCTTGGCCCCAGGATCTTTTCAGAGGTCTTGACTTCTCAGCCAGTGCAGCAGCTAGGAGGTCCACCTTCTTTTTCATTCTCCTGTCTGCCTCGCAGTGGGCCTCCAGGTCCCAGTTGATGAACACCTTGGTTGCAATTTCTAGGAGTTGGGTAATATTCATGCCAGCAAACCCTTCCAGCTTTTGTAGCTTACAGTGAATATCCCCCTGTGCCTGTCCCACAAAAGTAGCATTGACCATTCTCTGGTCTTCAGGTTGTTTGGGATCAAAAGGTATGTACAAGTGGAATGCCTCTCACAGCTTTTCATAAAACTGACTGGGGCTTTCATCTGCCTTTTGGAGGATTTCAGAGATCTTACTCATGTTGGTTGGCTTTTTCCCTTCTGCCTTTAAGCCTCCCAGAAGAGCCTCTTGGTATTGTTTCAGCATCCGTAGGCTCTGATCTGTGTTGAGGTCCCATTGTGGATCCTCATCCAGGAAATGGGTCTGGGCATATGCCTCAGCATTTACTGTCCCAGCGGGAGCATGGTCTTGGAGCCACTTTAGAGCCACCTGGCTGATACAGCATCACCATTCTGTATTGAAGAAAGTCATTAAAAGCTGCCTACAGTCCATCCAGGTGAGCTGGTAGGGTCTCAACAATGGACTGGACCAGATCATACATAGCCTGGTGCTTTTTGGTATATGTGGGCATATGGTGTTTCCAATTCAAAATGTCAGTCATTGTGAATGGCTGATATATGAAGGCGGGGTTTTATCCCTGTAGGTGTCCATCCTGATCATAGTACAAGGGACCTTGAGTCTCTCTGAGTGGCATCTGGAGATCCATTCCCCATGGTTACTTGGTTGAAGGCTGGGTCCAGTTTGGACCATATGGGGTTAGGACAGGTGGTGGCATGGTCTCTGGAGATGTGGGAGCTGAAGTGGTCCCTTCTGATGGGCCAGGAGGAGATGTTGAAGTCATCGCTGGAGTGGGTGGCAGCAATGGGGGCCATGGGGGCAGCAGTGCAGTTGGTCCAGTCAAGTAGGGAGGTGGCAGATCCTCTGGATCTGAGGGCAGAATAGCTGGCTTGGGGGCTGCATTGAATAGTCACCTCTGGGCATGAGTCTGTCCTGGGACTGACATTTCTCTGGCCAGGAGAATTTGGCAGTGTTTTTCCATGCAGGCCTTTAACCAGGAGGGTGGAGAATGAACTAAGTCTTCCCAAGAATCAATATAGGGATATTGGTCAGGGTGGCCCTGAGGGTCATTTCCACACTGTCCAGTAGTAACCCTTCTGACTCGATGGATAAGGGAAAGGTCAAAGGATCCCTCAGAGAGCTGTCCTACATGGAAAGATGGACAAGCCACCTCACAGAATGCCCTGAGTTTATAAGGAGATAGTTTGACATCATAGTCACCAGAAAAGCCCTTTTTAAAATTCCTCAGCATACAGGTGAGGGGAGTTTGTTTGCTAGGTCTTCCTCCCATGTTTTCCATCCATGATCAGTGTTGCAATAGACATTCTATTCCCATCACTTCATCCATCTCTGGCCACTCACCTCATGGTGATATTTCAGTGCCTCTTGGCTTTGGTGAGATGGTATAAACCCCTGTCAGGACCTCTCTTGCAAGAGTAACCCTTAGCTGCATGAGGTTGCAATGGAATAGCAGATCAGACTCCACACTCACTTCATATCTAAAATACATCTCAGCCACACACATTTGTGCACTTTCATTCACCACCTGAAAATTCTAATAATCCTGACTGGAGAATGTGGATTCCTCCGTAGAGCAGAGTACTAAGACATTTCCCCCTATGGGAGTCAATCAGGCTCCCCTTATACTCTCCTGGGAGTAGGAATCTATGGGGACCTGGACCCTTACCTTGTCTGATGGGCAGAGCTCCCCTGGTCTGGTTCTTGCACCTCTTTGGGTTCCGTTGTGCTCAGGGTTCATCCTCTAGGTCCACCAAGTGAGGTCTTTCCCACTCACAGAAAACTCTCCACTGGTGCCTGAGTGCAGTCCGCATCGTTGGGCATGCTGGGGACAGAGACCAAGAGACAAGGGAGGTGGTCAAGCTGCCTTTTCCACCATCCTGGATGAGCACCCAAGAAATGTTGCAGTGTGTTACTGTGAACTCGCAGGAAGAGACAGGAAAGACCAAGGCTTAAGACAGGAAGCAGAGTTTATTGATGTGCTGGCACCAGCTCAGTGGACTCCTGTCACAAAGGCTGAGCCCCAAACACAGCAGGGCTGTTATTTTTATATCATAGCATTTCCAGATTTTGCAACAGGGCAAGAGGGGTGATCTTACGATCTTACGTGGTTATGACTCTATCTCAGGCTGGAAAATTACAGCAGGGGAGAAGCAGGGTGGAAAATTCTGTGACAGCAGTGTGTGGCAACCACAGTGTGAGACAAGGTGGGGGTGCAGCTGCGGCTGGGTCGGTATGATATCCAGGCAGGGGTCGTGGTTTCAGCATAGTGGGGCACAGCCAGGCAAACATGAGTGCCTCATTCATCCCAGCTCTCTTTTGGTTTCTGTTAGCATAACATATCTTTTTCTATCCTTTTGCTTTCAAATGATTTGTGCCTTTAGATCTAATGTGAGTCTATTTTAGATGGCATATAGTTGGATCATGGGTTTTCTTTCTATGTTTTTAGTTCATTCTGCCAATCTATGTCTTAGGATGAAAGAGTTTCATTTAGATTTAAAGTGATAAGGCAGTGAGAGGGCAGGACTTCTGCCATTTTCTATTTATTTTTCTCTGTCTTCTGGCTTTTTTGTACCTCCTTTTCTCTATTTCTGTCTTCAAGTGTGTTTAGTTGATATTTTTTGTAATGACATGTTTTGATTCCTTTCTCGTGCTATGTATATATTTTATTCTAGATATTTTCTTTAAGATTACATAAGAATTACATGTAACATCCTACAGTTATAACCATCTAATTTGAATGCTACCAACTCAACTTCAATTGCATATGCCACACCTGTACAGCTTTGTGCCCCTGTATGCTATCGTTGTCACAAGTGATATCATTACCTGTTTTGTACTATACCTGTTTATAAATAACATAAATTTATAATAATTTTTATGCATTTATATTTTAGATTCTGCAGAAAATGAAAAGTGGAATTACAAACAAAGATTGCAATAATACTGGCTTTTGTATTTGCTCTTGTGTTTATCTCTACCAGAATCTTTCTATGTTCATATGGCCTCAAATTATTGTCTGGTGTCCATCCATTTTAACCTGAAGGGCTTCGTTTAGCATGTCTTATGGATAGGTCTAGTGGTAATGAACTCCCTCAGCTTTTGTTTATCTATGAATGTCTTAATTATTTTCCATTTTTGAAAAAGTTTTGCAGAATATGGAATTCCCAGTTAACAGTATTTTTCTTCAAGCTCTTTAAATAAATCATATACTGCCTTCTGGACTTCTAGGTTTCTGATGAGAAATCCTAATGTTCTGACCACTAATATTTTGACAGAATTTATCTTGAATGCTAGGAGCTGAAAAAAAAAAATCCACTGGAAAGAAAAAATAGGTTAAAAAGAAATAACAGCCCCCTTCTCTCTATCTTTGTATATTGATTTTGCACTGGGACACCCTTCAAAACTTAAATAGGCTTGCTGTGAGTCAAGGGATCAGCCCAAAGTGAGAGTTTAAGTCTGAGCACACATCTTGCCTGAGCATGTGCATGACTTACTAAATTCCTCTATCTACACAGCTGATTTTGAACACCCTATTTCCATCTCAGCCAGCTTCTTCTCTGTTTCTTTGATGTATTATTGTATGTCTCCACCCAAAATCACTTGCCCCAGACATCTATGGGTTTGTGGTCATCAGTGAGCTTATTGTAGTTTTACAAGAAGTGCCTAACACTTTTCCTACCTGTGTTCTGGGTTATTCAACATTAAGTCAAGGGAGACAGTCCTTCATATGTCCCCCAGCCAGGTTAAAAGAGTTGGGCACAAAAATTCACAAGTGAGGTCTGCACTGCTGCCTCTGGTTCAAATAAAACCACCTGGAACTGTGCCACTGCTCAGACAAAAACCACCAACATGCTATGAAGGGGGAAGGGAAGGGGAAGTAAACACACAACAAACCCTTCCTGTAATTTTGAGATGGCTTTTTCTCTATTGTGCACTTGCCTTATTGCTTTAAACCTTGATGATTGTTTTCCAGAGCTCCTGCAAAGTTTGTGTGCACAGGTTCTGGTGGCTTTCAGTGTTTCTATGGGGGTCGAGGGCTTGAAGCTTCCAAGCCAGCATTTTGCCTACATCACTTCATGCTACTGGTTTTATTTTTCATTCTATTTTTACATTTATCAATGAAATGCTTGAAGATAAATTTAAATGTAATGACTCACATTACATTTAAAAATTCAAATTTAAAACTTTTTAAATTTTAAATTTTAAAACGTAATTTAAAATTACATTTAAGCATCTGGTCAAGATGGCAGAATAGACAGTCCCCAGTATCACTCCCACAAATCAACCAATTTACAAGTATAAAAAAGCAATGACAGCCAAGCTGAGGCCACTAGAGCTTGGGGGAAGATGGGGAGAGACCTATGGAATACATGTAGGCTGGAGAAGCCATGATGAAAGAAAAAACTGCTCTGACTATTTTGAGCCCCAGCCACATCCAGGCTGGAGCTGCTGAGCACACAGAGCAGGAGCTGGCAAAAGCTGCAACTGTGCCCTTCACATGGAGTTGCTTGGAGGTGGCAACAGAGAAGAGGTCATTGGTGGCCCCCAGGCCAGCAAGACCACTGATAGCACAGCAAGGACAGCTGATGTGCACCCCAATCAGGAAGGACCACTCAGAGGAGACTGGTCAGGTATATAGAATTGCATAGGGTGCAGTTTGATGAAAAGACTCAGGCCCAGACCGGAGTTTCTACACAATCCAGGTTCATTGGATCTCTCAAGAGCTGGGAATACCTATAAAGTCAACCATTAAAACCCAACCTGCACAAAAAGCCTTCCCTAGGGAATCAGCAGCAAAGCAGCAATTTAGCTCAACCACAGAGTTCAAGTACTGGACCCACAGGAAGTTCCCCCATTTTGGAAGCAAGCAAGGGGGACCAGACCCTCCTCCCCCAACCAGGCACACTGCCAGCACCACAGGGCCCACCCAGGGTCCTGAGGCATGGATCCGGGGAACTGGACCTCCTCCCACAACCAGAAACACCACCAATGCCACGAGCAGCTAGGTAAGGAGCATGCCAAAAATATCACTTCCATGTGGGTGGCCCACCACAGCCACCACAATAACCACAGCTGCAGCAAAAGCAGCTAGATGCCACAACTGCCATGCAGATGGTCTGCCAGCCACTGGAGTACATTGACACAAGGAGAGTCGCCAGCCAAGAACAAAGAAAAAAAGAGGACGTCTCTCTCCACAAAGCCAATTCCAGAGTGACAGAAGCATCTGCTCTACGATAATATTGCGGGACCTGAACACACCTTTCAGCATTGGACAGATCATCTGGGCAACAAATCAACAAAGTAACCATTACTCTTTCAGAAGGAGAGAAGAAATCTAGGGTTCTCAGAGGTGGGAGAAGAGAGGGAGAGGAGGATGGGGAGAGATTGGACAAGGGACATAAAGAATAAGTATGATTTGTAACAATATATGTGCTGATTTGATTTGATCAACATATCTCAACATATGTAATATTGATTTGATCAACATATGTCAATGTTGAACCCCCAAAATATGTATAATCAATTATGATTCAATAAAAATTAATTAATTAATTAATTAAATTACATTTTAAAACTAAAAATCTCAAATTTCCTGCTGAAATCCTCCCCACTTTTGATCCCACTGTACAGAGGCAGCCACTCACATGTCTTCCAGCCTTTTCTTCTGATAGTATGTGCTTTTTTTTTCATAACATGCTTCTAGTGACTGCCCTTTCTTGCTGTCTGGGGTTTACACTTTCCATGTTGACTTCTTACTAGAAGAAAGAGAATTTAGCTTACTCACAGCTAAACTCTCCTACACAATTCCATCAACCCTATTCAATTCCCCCAGAGTGTTTATATCCCTATGATATTTTGATCTCAAATTTTAATAGGAGAGGTGTCCTCAAATATCTGGAGATTCTTTCTCTCTATTCTTGTTTAAGAGTGGGACACTAAAACATGGTTGGAGCTATGTGTGCCAAAACCCATGTGGCTTGTTCTGTTCCATTCTGCCTCATCCCTGGGGACTTGTTGGTCCCTGAGGTCTTTTACACTGACCACAAGCACTCACCTTCCTCTGTGTTCTAGGATTTAGACCTTCCTTCACAACCATCTCAAAATGGGAAATTTCCCAGAGTAGAGTAGGTGAGTGGGTTGAAGACTCTCGCTTCCAATAAGCCTTAATTGAAAGACCATTTTCACTCGGGAAAAACAGAGGAGAGAGCTAATGACAAGGAAAGTGGAAAGTGTTACCATTCCTTAGAAAAAGGAGTGGTCTTCCACATTAGCCTGGGACCTGATGAGCAAGGGCAAAGTCTGTGATTTGGATGCGTCTTAAGAGACTAGTGCCTTGGTACCCAGCAATGGCCAGACATAGCAGTGTCACCCAGATATGCTAGTGCAATGGGCAAAGCATGGGCTTGCAGCTAGATCTGGGTTGAGGATAATGCTACCTGTGGAAAATTGGCAAACTGATTTACTAGTCAAAGCCTCAGGTTTCTCCTCTTTAAAATGGGAATAAAGATAACATAGGGTTGATCTGGAATTGGAAATCATGCCAGTAATGTGCCTGGCACATATGTGCTCAATGGATAATATTCCTGCTATTGTTAGAATCAGTCGCTAATGTCCTCCCCATCAGTTTACAGAATTAGATGCTGCCTAAAGAAGGCAGTAGGATGGTAAAGAGGAGAAGGCTGCTCTTGGGTACATGAGAATCACACATACAAGAGTGACACTCAGGAGGTACATGTTTATGAGCATATTCATCAGCTTGACATTACAGGCTGATAGAAAGCTGGAAATAAAATAGTCTGAGGTGCCTATCCTCTCTTGCCTGAGCCCAGGCTCCCGAAGGGAATGTCTCCCCCTGTCTCCATGGGTGCTATGGAATGTGAGGGAGTCAGCAGGATCTGAGGGTGTCATGAGGAGTGGTCAGAGGCAGCCTTCCAAAAGGATCTCTAACCTAAGGGGGCAGGTCTGATGCCCACAATTCCAAGAGTCCAACAGGAAAATTACAGGCCAGGTATGTGCAGGGGCTCAGGGGCCTTCCAGTAGCCTCTTTTATCCCCCCTCCATGGGATGAGCAAGAGAGGGAACCGGTAGTGGCCAGGAGAGCCCGGGAGGAAGGTGAGCCTGCCGCCTGCCTATTCAGCCCCACAGAGAGACATCCAGATGCAGCAGGGGTTCCATCAAGCAGTTCCATTTATTTCCACACAAGCACCTGCTTTTATAAGCATATGGCGAGGGGATTTCCTAACTTCAACCTATCATCTTAAAGGTCATGTGAACATGCATCTTGCTCTAATGCTTTGCTATTGCAATCATGTGGTGAGCACGAGCACAGAAATATCTTTTATCCAATAATTTTAAACTGTCTTTCCTTGGCCACTCCCTGGTGGCTTCCATCAGGCGCCATCTTTATCTCTCCTGTCCATGCGAATGTTTTCAACAGATGACATACGCATATGTGGGTGGGGGTCGTGGCTAGTTCTCTGCCCCGGGAGGAGGTGTGTGGCCTCAATGCCCCAACAGGTCTCCCTCTTTGTTTTTTATGAGCAGCTATAGGCGGCTAACCTCACAGCCTTGCCAGCCTCAAGTGGTTGTGCCTGTCTTAGGTTGTCCCCCTCTGGGGATCTTATCAGTCATTGACTATCCAACCAAGCAGAGGTCTGGTGGAACTCTTTAGTATCTGGAACAAATTTTTTGGAGGGCCATATTTACCCATAGGTTAGAGGGTTTCTTTTCTTGGGCCACCTCGTCTACCACTTGGGCGAGCACAGTGATAGACCCCACATTACGCCATATGAGGTTAATTATTTTGGTAAGCACCAATGGGCCAATTGTTACTGCTAATGAGAGGATAACAACGGGACCCACCAGGGATGATAATAAGGTTGTGAGCCAAGGAGAATTATTAAACCATGATTAAATCCAACTTGCCTGAGCTTCTCGTACTCTTTTGCGCTTTTCTAAATTTTCTCTAACCTTAGCTAAAGATTCATGCACTACTCCTGAATGATCAGCGTAAAAGCAACACTCTTCTTTGAGGGCAGCACATAAGCCCCCCTGCTGTAAAAATAAAAGATCTAATCCTCTACAATTTTGTAACACAACCTCAGAAAGGGAGGTTAATGAAGTTTGCATATGGCTTATAGAATGTTCTAATTGGCCTAAATCTTCATCTACAGTCTGTCTTAAATCTTGAATGTTTTGGTAAGCATATGTTATTCCTGCTGTTCCTGTGCTGGCACCAATGGCCCGAGGAGGGAGGGTATGGCCACTGTGGCTCTGACACCTCTTTTATGTAATTGCCTTCCCTTGGTTGTCCAATGTGTATACATCTCAGATCCTTCATGCCAATATACCTTGGGAAGAACGTCTACTGCAACACAAATTTCATTATTAAAAGAAGCATTATATACACAAGATGTGAGTCCTGACCAGGTGCACAGCCATTTCCCCTGGGAGGGCTTATTCCATTGTCCTGTGAGTGTTACTTGTTTATCACAAAAGGTGGTGTCATTGTCTCCTATACAGACTCCCTTACCCACAATGTGCTGCATAGTAAGTCCAGGCCATGTTCGATTACGGACATTTAAGTGCAGTATAAGTGGCATTTACAATTGCCCATAAACTGGGAGCGCTGGGGTGGGGCTCATCCTTGGTTTGGGGGGAGTGTGTACTGTTTGTTCCTTTAGTATTGGTAACAGCTGGTGGTTTGATAAGAACTTGGTTTGGTCCCACACTACTAGTAATAGGTTGTGTGGAATATTTAATTGAAAAAAAATTCCATCATCATATCTGTTTTTGTATAATCTTAATCCCCATACAAGGCCACTCCAGAGGTTTTAAGTGTTTCTGCTGTTATCTTGTCTTGGCAGAAGGTTATTATTAAAGGCAACTCGGGGTCATGTAACTAGTTAGCATGCCAGAGTCTTGTTCGTTATCAGAATTAACCAGACAAATTGCTCCACCAACTAAGAACGGCCATGCATTTTTTTTTAACTGTAATATAGTCCCAAGAGGATGATGGGTTCCAATCGGCATTGCCGGTAGTTTCACACCACCAAGGTGCACACTAAAATGAGGAGGTGGTGCCACATTGTCTCCAAGTGCGGGAACTGTGCCCCGGACAGACATAAAAGTCTTTTGATCGTAAATTTTGTTTTGCTAATTTAGTTTTGCAATTAATGTCTGCGGGGTCATCATAAGAGACTGGTTACCTGTTAAGTCAGTATCAAATAATTCTCCTATAATGTCACATAAATCAGGCTTAAGCATTGGAAACCATGTTCCCTCGGGAGCAGAGTTATTTGTTACCTTGAAAACAACCTTTCCAGTGGTAGTTTGGATTACTTGCCAAGTCTGTATTACCGGTGTATGTGGTGATAGTCTGTTGCTCCCAGCATTACCTTGGCATCTACCGAGGTGTAGTATCAGGCAGACAAATAATGGAATCTTCATGATGTTTCTCTTTAAGAGATACCACAAGGCCTTAAGGGCTGGGTCATCATGCTTTCCAACAGTGTTTCCCATATTGCAAAGTAAGCAAAGGAGAGGAGCCTTCACCCACATGGGCTGCCGCTACTAGGGACACTACTGATGAGACCTTCAGAGTCCACCGGGGAGTTGCCCCAGCCAGGATTCGTCAATTGTCTCACTTTCATTTTCCCGTTCACTGAAGGTCCAAGAAAGTGAAAGAGGGCAAAGCAAGAAGGGTTACGGGGAAGGTAGGGGAGGGCCGACGCGACCCAACATACTCACCCCGACAAATTCGACTACTCCCAGGTGATGTTCTTCTGAGGAGAACTTGGCACCGTGGCTCAGTGGCCTTTTCGCCACCCTTCTTTTTCACCCGCATGGTGAACCAGATGCCCTAACCCTCATGCCCCACATTGGGCGCCAGCTATGGGGGCTCAGGGGCGGCAGGACCCGAAATTCCCAGTAGCCACGGGATGAGCAAGAGAGGGAACCGGTAGGATTACTCCTGCCACCCTAGTGGCCAGGAGAGCCCGGGAGGAAGGTGAGCCTGTCGCCCACCTATTCAGCCCAACAGAGAGACACTCAGATGCAGCAGGGGTTCCATCAAGCAGTTCCATTTATTTTCACACAAGCACCTGCTTTTATAAGCATATGGCAAGGGGATTTCCTAACTTCAGCCTATCATCTTAAAGGTCATGTGAGCATGCATCTTGCTCTAATGCTTTGCTATTGCAATCACGTGGTGAGCACGAGCATGGAAATATCTTTTATCCAATAATTTTAAACTATGTCTTTCCTTGGTCATGCCCCGGCAGCTTCTGTCAGGCACCATCTTTATCTCTCCTGTCCAGGCAAATGTTTTCAATAAATTACATATGCGTATGTGGGTGGGGTCGTGGCTAGTTCTCTGCCCCGGGAGGAGGGGTGTGGCCTCAATGCCCCAACAGGTATGGGCCACCCTCTGGGCCTGGGGCAATGGCTTTGAAGGACCTTTGAAGTGATGCCTCAGAGCCCTGCCCCACCCAACCTCACAGATAGCTGGGAATGGCTAAACCCAAGGGCAATTACATGGGGACCATGAGAGCCACCATATCAGAATCACTCAGGGGCTTTGGTAACCAATACATCATTCCCCATTTCTTGTCTATACAGCCCCCACCTAGCATGACCAGCCATCCTGGTTAGCCACCAAATGGCCTATGTCCCAGAAGTCACTCAGTTCCAGAAAGATGAGTCTGGTGGGTCCCCCTGTGTCCACAGCTCAACTTGATGAAAGTCACGACCCAGGATGATCCAGTTGGGTCACTGAGAGTGTCCCATCCCACAGCTGTGTGGGGGTGGGGAGATTTTCTTAAAGAACCTGCTGGAAGGCTGGGGCAGCCAGAAACCCTGCCCCCCCAGTGGTGCTACTCATCCCCCAACCCTGTCTCCTCTGTTTTCAGGTCGGGCAGCGTGAACTACAATTGGATGCACGTTCATCAATTTGTGGAGAGTTTGGTGAGAAAGTTCCAAAAGTACGGCTTTCTCTCAGCTGCAGGCTCCTCTGTGCAGCAGGGAGCTTTCCTCTGGCAGGCAGAGGGCACATCCCATTAGATCTGGTGGGCACGGGGGTCCCTCGTTGTGGGGCACAGAGCCCAGGGTGGCATTCTGAAGCAGGGAGGAGGACAAGGAGGGACAGAGCACACTGGACCCCTCGGGTCTCAGCAGCGTTGCTTGGCTCCTGCCTGTGAGCCAGGACTTATTGGAGGGACACAGTCTGTCCTCGAGGACCTCATGGCTGGAAGGGACGTTAAGACCAACCAGTTACTCAGTAACTGAACACCCGGTTAAACGGTGCTGGGGACCAAAGGAAAGAGACAAAGAGCTTGCCAGGGCAGGTTAAAGACAAAAGAATTCCTAGAGAAAAGTCCAGGACGGCTTCCCAGCGGATGTGAAAATTTGAACTGGGTCCTGGAGGATGGAGAAAAGACAGGGTGACAGGGACCCTCCAGGGACCTGTGGTGGAGTGAGTGGTCTGGCTTGTCTGGGGAGTAGGGTGACTGTGCCAAGGGGCGCTGAGGGTCAGAGGGCGGAGGCAGCATCAGGGAGAGGACAGGGAGGGTGTGTGTGACTGGACACCTGGAGGAAGAACAGTCCCTTAAGGACAGGAGGGAGGTGGGGGCAGGGGCAGGAGGAGGAGGGGTAAGAATTAACAATGGGACAGCGGCCAGCTGGGAGGGAGGCCCGCATGGAGGAGCGTGTCCCTCTCCTGGGGGCACGTGGATGCGTGTGGGGTGTATGGGCCTGTCTTTGGGGTGCTGAACCACAGGGGTGGAGCAGGATGCCATCCTGACACTCTCTTCCGGGGGCCCCACATCTCCATAGGCCTCAGAATCCTTCCCTGCAGTTACCCGACCTCCCTGGGTGAGGTGGAAGCAGTGGGGCGGGGAGCAGGGACATCATTGGTGCACCCCACCCAGCTGCTCATGGCACATGGGGGCCGTGCCTGTGCCTCTCACCAGCACATGCTTCCTCCCCAGCCCGAACATGCGCATGTCCTTCATTCTCTACTCCACACGAGGCCACACCCTCATGCCTATCACTTCAGACAGGTGAGTTCTGCTTTACACCCCCTAGGGAGGCCTGCTGGGAGCTCCAGGGGGCTGACAAGTTTCCCAAGAGCTTGGCGTGGAGCCCCCAGCACACAGGGTGGGCTGGCTGGGGCACCGCTCTGTTCCCAGCCTGACCTCCAGTCTTGGCACCCCTGCCCCCTGGTCTGTGGGTGTGCTGGTACCTACAGACCCCTGTGCTTGCAGAAGTTCTCTACCTCGTCCGCTCTCTCTGTCCTGCCCTCCGTCTGTCCTGGGTCCTTCCCTGGGATGCTGGCTATGGGGACTCCCAGGATGTAGGGAGGCTGGAAGAGCAGCTGGGTGGGTTCTTTATGAGCCCTGTGCCAGGCACTGCTGTGTGCAGGTCACTCTCTGCCTGGGACCTGGAGACTGGGTGACAGAGAGACAGGGTCAGACATGGGAGGAAGGTCTGGGGGTGCTCATGGAGTGGCGCTTGGTCCCCTGGTGGGTCCCAGACAGGGGAGCCCATGAGTGGGGTCCTGAGCACCAGGCTGGGCTGGGGGCTAGAGGGAGGCATGAGGAGGAAGCAGCCAGGGGGCTGGAGCTCCCCCAGGCCCCTGAGTCCAGAGGTGGGAGCTGTGGGGCTTCTCATGGGCTGATGGATACCATTGGGTGCAGAAGCCTAGAACTTGATATGGAGTGGGTGAAGAACAGAGGAGAGGCTGAGGTCACTGAGGCCTGGATGGGTGCCTGGCTGGTGTCGTGGGGCTGCTGCTCAGGGCCTGGGAGAGGAGCCAGAGCAGGGAATGCGGCAGCAAGAGGCAGGCTGCAGGGGAGGGCGGCTCCGGGCAGCCGTGCACAGGGCGCTGCCCCAAGTCCAGCTGGGAGGAGGAGCAGGGAGGGGCTGCCGCTGCTGTGCTGGGGGCTCGGGGGGCTGTGTCGTGTGGGTGGGTTTGGGAGAGAGGCCCAGTGGGTGGGAGGGGGAAGGCCATGCCTGGGGAAGGGCTGTGGCTGGGGGCCCAGAGAGGCAGTGGTGGCCGGGCTGGGCAGCGGAGGACAGTGCCTCCTGGGGCGGGGACTCAGGGCCTGCACCGCAGATGCGGGGCTCCTGAGGGCTTCCCTTGGCCTTTCTGGTGAGTGAGGGTGAGAAGTGTTACCCGAGGGAGGGGCTCAAGGGAATAGATGTGACCCCGCTCCTGTGTGTGTGCGTGTGTGTGTGAGAGAGTGAGTGTGAGTGTGTTGGGGTAACTATGAGTGAGTGTAACTGTGTGTGAGGGTGAGAGTGAGTGTGTCAGTATGTGAGTCAGTGTGCGTGTGTGAGTGTGTATGAGTGTGTCTCTGTGTGTGAGTGTGTGTGTGAGTATGAGTGTGTGAGTGTGAATGTGTGTGAGTGTTTGTGAGTGTCAGTGAGTGTGTGCATGAGTGAGTGTGTATGAGTGTGTCTGTGTGAGTGTGTGTGAGTGTGTGTGAGTGTGTCTGTGTGAGTGTGAGTGTATGACTGTGTGTGTGAGTGAGTGTGTGTATGTGAGTGAGCGTGTGAGTGTGTCTGTGTGTGTGTGACTGTGTGTGTGTGTGTGTGTATGTGTGAGTGTGTGTGTGAGAGAGTGAGTGTGAGTGTGTTGGGGTAACTATGAGTGAGTGTAACTGTGTGAGGGTAAGAGTGAGTGTGTCAGTATGCGAGTCAGTGTGCGTGTGTGAGTGTGAGTGTGTGTGAGTGTGTGTGAGAGAGTGAGTGTGAGTGTGTTGGGGTAACTATGAGTGAGTGTAACTGTGTGAGGGTAAGAGTGAGTGTGTCAGTATGCGAGTCAGTGTGCGTGTGTGAGTGTGAGTGTGTGTGAGTGTGAGTGTGTGAGTGAGTGTGAGTGTGTTGGGGTAACTATGAGTGAGTGTAACTGTGTGTGAGGGTGAGTGTGTCAGTATGTGAGTCAGTGTGTGTGTGAGTGAGTGTGAGTGAGTGTGAGTGAGTGTGTGAGTGTTTGTGTGAGTGTGAGTGTGTGTGTGTGAGTGTGTGTGTGAGTGAGCGTGTGTGTGTGTCTGTGTGGGTGTGAGTGTATGACTGTGTGTGTGAGTGTATGAGTGTGTGAGTGTGAGTGTGGGTGAGCGTGTGTGAGTGTGTCTGTGTGAGTGTGAGTGTATGACTGTGTGTGAGTGTGTGTGTGAGTGAGCGTGTGTGAGTGTGTCTGTGTGAGTGTATGACTGTGTGTGAGTGTATGAGTGTGTGTGTGTGAGTGTGAGTGAGTGAGTGTGTGTATGTGAGTGAGCGTGTGAGTGTGTCTGTGTGTGTGTGTGTGTGTGTGTGTGTGTGTGTGTGTGTGTGTGTGTGTGTTGGGCTCAGTATCTTGCACTGAGGAAAGCAGCTCAGAGGCAGCCCCTGGCCCTAGAGCTCCCAGCTCCCGAGGACCCACAAGATCCTGATTGGAGCTGGGCTCAGCCTGGGATTGACGCTTCTCCAGGTGCCCAGTGCCTAGGGGTTGGCTGAGACCTGGGGCCTGGGCAGTGGCCAGGGCTGGCGCTATCTGTCCCTTTCTGCTCGGGGGGACAGACTGAGGAAATCTCAGTTGCAGAGGGGCTCGCTGTGGGTGCTGGAGGAGGCCAGACAGCAGAGGGGCTCGCAGGCCCCAGGGACAGCAGCCCAGAGGACGAGAACAGCAAAGAGGAGGAGGGGTCCCAGAGGAGGGGAGCGGAGGGGCGGCTGAGGGCCCGGGAGCCCAGGGTCTCTCCTCATGCAGAGCTGCCAGTGGGGGGGTGCAAGTCGGGCTGGAGGGGCGGCTCCAGGAACAGCCTCCTCAGCCTGGAGGGACCCCTGGCCTAGCAGGGTCCTTGGCTGGAGGCTGAGAGTTTCAGTGGATTTGGGGAGCTGCCCGCAAAACTGAAATCTTCCAAATGTGGCTGGTCCAGGGGAGGGGGCAGGGCCAGGCAGGGTCAGGCAGGGCTATCAGAGCTCACCCCTGGCAGCGTCTCTCTGCCTGCAGCCTTCATTATCCATGCTCTGGTCAGCCTTGCTGCGGTGGCTTTGCTCTGTCACATTAAATTAGCCCGAATGTAGGCCCTCCCCGGTGCCCGTGCCAGTCCTGCCACCAGCACAGCCCTGCCTGTCCCTGCTCATCCCGTCTGCTGTAACAGCACCTGACAGGTCATATCCCCTGCCAAAGCCAGCCTGCATATCAGAGAGCGGCTGCCTGCAGGGACAGCCTTCCAGCTTCTTCTCTCAACTTTGTTCTTTGGGTTTCCAGAGCACATGAAGTCCAGGAGCCCTAGGGCTGCAATTAAGCAGAATTGCTACTTTCTTTAGCAGGGTAATGGGAGGGGGGGCCATGTCAGGGTCAGGGGTCTGTGGCATTGGGGGATGGGTGCAGGGCTGGGGGCTTAGCAGGACAACCTTTCCCCAACTCAGCCTCAGCTGTTGACAGATGGAGTGTCCAACAGCAGGGGACCCTCAGGGTTGGGGTTGAGGTTAGGAATGCTGGTCCTACTGCGAGTCCCTGACTCACAGTGGCACATCCATGGGATGCTCTCACGCTAACCATAAATGGTCCTTACTGTAAATGGTGAGGTCCCCAAGCCTGAGTGTCCTGAGACAGGGATGAGCCCTGAGAAAGCCAGGCAATACGCATGCTCACCACATCAGGGACAGAGAAGGCCAGGGACTCTCCTCTCCATCACAAGGAGGAACGGTCAGGACAGGGCTATTTGACTGGCATCGTCGCCTCTTCAGTAGGGTCCACACTAGACAGGGCTCCAGGACAGCTTAAGAGCTGTTTTTGACAGTCAATCCCTCTCTTTCTCAACACCCTTTTTTGATTTTTTTCAGAGCTGAAATAAATGAGGGTCTTAACAGACTCAGGAACGTGGTGCCTGCAGGAGATACCAACATGCAGGAAGGATTTAAAAAGGTGCAGTCCACTAGCGCTCTGGGAATCTACTCGAGTTTATCAGGTCCTGACAGTATTGCTGGGGTCATCTCACCTCACTGTCCTCCCCAATATTTCTTCATTTCCTTGCAGGCCAATGAGCAGATCAGGAATGTCAACGCGGGAGGTAAGCTGCCTGCTGGCTCTGTCACGGTCAGGTATGGGGCACAGAGCTGGGCGCTGGCCACAGTGCCCCCTTCCACCCTCTCTCTATTCCAGCTCGCGTCAAGGTTTTGTCTTGAAGTTACATCTGCGCGTGCTACCAGTTCGTGTTTAGGAGGTAAGAGCTTAGGAGTCACTGCTGTAACCAGGAGTGTATGTGTGTAAGTGTGTATTTGCATGGTGTTTCCATGTGTGAAGTGTGTATTTTTGAGGTGTTTGTACATTTGGTTTGTGTGTGTGTGTGATTTGTGTATGTGATATGTATGCATAGTTTGTGTGTCGAGCCAGGTGAACAGGACAAGAGAAAAGCCAAGGGGACCTCAGGCAGATGTGGGGTCATTGTGGACCAACAGCTTGTTCTCCTCTGTGGCCACACTCCCTCTTGCTGCTCCTCCCACGTCTGTCCTTGGGCTGCCCCGCGTCCTGTGCAGGCTGAGACAGCGAGGAGTCCATGCACAGCCGGAGCACACGTGCTGGTGGCTGCGGCTGCGGCTCCTGTCAGGGCAGAGGCGAGCCTGGTGGGGAACGGGCTCTGGTGGGCACAGGGACCCTGTCCACGTGTCTCTGGCCGGGAGACCTGGCCCTCAGATGGCAGCAGGGGCACCACAGGCCGTGCCTGGGCAGGGCCACCCGGTGCGGCACCTGCACTGAGCCCACCTCACAGCGGCCAGCGGCACCTCCATGTGCCCATCTGCCAGGCTCATGCTTGTCCAGCGTGGCTGGAGTTGTCCTTCAGGGCACAGGTCGTCCAGGCTGGCAGCTGGTGAGAGTTCAGGCAGCCTGGTGGGAGGCCCTGAACCAGTTCAGCCCCTCATCTGTGACATGGGTCCTGGCTCAGGCCCCTTCCCACCCTGGGAGTCTCTGGGTGGTGGGTGCTGGTCACCGTGCTCCCTCCCCAGGGATGAGGGCTGGGGAGCCCCTGTCCAGGCCCTGAAGGGGGCTCTGCTGTGGCCTTGTCAGCTTCTGTAGGTCACTCCTGCTGCCTTCGCCGACCGGGCCACTCCTTGCTTCTGCAGCCACCAAGGTTTCCAGCGTGATAATTGCTTTTACTGATGGAGAACTGTTTCCAGTACCGCTTAGAGAGACTAAGGAGGAAGTGAGTCTGGTTCATTGTCACCAGCATTTACTCCACATATTTCAGTGATTTATACTCAATGCTTCTTTCTCTTAGGCTGACAAATCTCGGAGCATGGGGGCAACTGTTTACTCCGTAGGTGTGCTGAACTATAAGAGACACCAGGTAATTGAGAACAGGTAACCAGGTGCCACCTTTGAGCCTAGTTGGGCAAACTAGTATCTAAGGCGACTTTCCCAGGGCCTCCCGGATCGTGGTCTTGTAACCACCCCAAGTGATCTGGGGCCACAGGTGATTAATGCGTGTGTTATAAAAGCCACCGCAGCAGGGGTGAGGGAGGAAGAGCTTTCCACCCCGCAGAGGGGGCTGCGGCAGAAGCACGGGTCAGGCCTTAGAGTCTGACCTTCTGCTGTCCCCATGGCCTGAGTGCAAGACACCGACCTCCGGGTGTGGGGACCTGCAGCATTCACCACCTCCTGGCTCGAGGCCCAAGCCATGTCCCCTCTCTTGTAGATAGAAGCAATTGCAGACAGACCAGAACACGCATTTGGGGTGGACACTGGATTCACGGGCCTGCAAGGCATCGTTGACAAGGTGAATGCGGGCTGGACGTGAGGAGAGGGTGGGGGCATCTCCCCAGTATCTCTGAGGATCACACTCCTTGCCCCCTTCCACCCTCTCTCTATTCCAGCTCGCGTCAAGGTTTTGTCTTGAAGTTACATCTGCGCGTGCTACCAGTTCGTGTTTAGGAGGTAAGAGCTTAGGAGTCACTGCTGTAACCAGGAGTGTATGTGTGTAAGTGTGTATTTGCATGGTATTTCCATGTATGAGGTGAGTGTGTTTGTTGTGTGTGTGTAGTTTTGTGATATGTGTGGGTGTATATGTTGTGTGTTTGTTAGGAGTTTGATGTGTGTGTGGTGTGTGCATGTTGGGGGGGTGTAGGTAGTGTGGTACGTGTATCTGCTGAGAGTGTGTGAGATGTAAGAAGGTGTGTTTGTAGTCTGTGAAACGTGTATGACGTTGTGTGTTTGAGTGCTCTGTGTGTGGGTAAGTGTATATGGTGTGCATGTGGTATACATGGTCTACATATATGTGATGTGTCTGTGTGATCTTTGTGGTGTGTGTGTGTTGTGAGTCTGTGGTGTGTGTGTCTGTGTTCTATGTGGGATATGGTGTGTTGTTTGGGGCTTTGTGGAGGAAATTAAAGGTATGTGGGGGTGGGGAGTTTGTCCAGTGTATGAGTATGTTTTATGTGGATGTTTTTGTGTGTTTGTGTGGTGTTTGTGTGTTGTGCAGGGTGTGATGTGTTTGTGTTCAGAGTGCGTGAATAAGGTGTGTACCAAATGTAGTTGAGTGTGTGTCCTGTACATGTGTGTGGTGTGTGTCTGTGTGGTATGTATGTGTGGTTTTTAGTATATGTATTTGTATGGTGTCTGTATAATGATTTTGTGTGGTGTCCGTGTGTGTGCTATGTTTGTTTTGGTTGGAGGTGTATGTTTCTATTGTATGTGAGTGTGGTGTATGTGTGGTGTCTGTGTGTTTGGTGTAGTTGCATTTGGTGTGTATGCCTGTGATTTGTGTGCGTGGGGAGTATGTGTGTTTATTTGATGGCTGTGTGGTGTGTGGTGAATATTTGGTGTATATGTATTTAATGTTTGTTGTGTGTGTGAGATATGTATTTGGTGTGTTTGGTGTGAGTATTTGGTTTGTGTGTGGTGTGTACGATGTGTGTATTTGTCATCTGTGTATTTGGTGTGGGGGGGTTGGTGAGCGTGGTGTGTATTTTGTGTGTGTGTATTTGGTGTGTGCCTATATGGTGTGTGTGTATTTGGTGTGTGTCTATTTGGAGTGTTTGCATGTGGTGTGTGTTATATATGTGTCTGGTGTTGGTTTTTTGAGTGTATGTATGGTGTGTGTATCGAGGGTATGTGTGCAGTTTGTGTGAACGGTCTGAGTATATATGGTATGTATATAAGGGGTGTGTGTGGTGTGTGTGGTGTATGTGAGTGCTGTGAGCATTTGGTGTGTGTGGTGTGAGTGTGTGGTGTGTGTGTTTGATATGTGTGGAATGTGTGTATGTGGGGCATGTGTATTTGGTGTGTGTCTACTGTATGTATGTGTGGTATGTAGTGTGTGTATTGGTGTGTCTATTGTGTGTGTGTGGTGTGTGTGGGTGAGTGTGTGAGAGGTGGGTGAATGTGCAGGTGGAGGCTGCGTGGCTGTGCGTTGGGCACGTGTGTGAGTGTGTATTGTGTGTGTGGTGTGTCTGTTATGTGTGTGGTGTGTATCTGGTGTCTGGTGTGTGGTGTGTGTGGTGAGTGTGTGAGAGGTGGGTGGAAGTGCAGGTGGAGGCTGCGTGGCTGTGCGTTAGGCATGTGTGTGAGTGTGTATTTGTGTGGGGGGGTTATGCTGAGGTGCACAGTGTGTAGGTGTGTGCAGTTACTGGGTTTTGTGTCATTACAAAAAGTGGATTATGAAGCAAGAACAAATGTGTGTTGAAAACTCCCGAGGAAACAGCAATGGCCTGGAGCCACGTCCATGGGCCACTAATCCAGGGCTCTTGGGGCTCAGGCAGAGGCCAGGTGACTCAGGACGTGGAATGTCACATAGTTCACCACAGTGATGACACGGGGAGGAAGCATGAATGACGGTCTCGGTGCAGGAGGAAAAGGAACTGGGCGGACTCACCGTCCAGCACCACACTGGGGACAGAAGGAGCCTCCACGGCCTGAGCAAAGGTGTCCACAGAGGGGAATCCCCAGGGCTCACGTCACCCCAGGTTGAACCGTGAACACCTGTCCCTGAGGTCTGCAGCGTGGCAAGGATGCCTCCCCCACCAGGCCAGCGTCCCCCACCCAGGGCTGCCCTCTCTTTGGAATGAGCCATGTGTGGGTCTGACCTGTGAAACTGATGGCCGCCTTGTCCAAAGCCACCCCACATGGGGTGACTGTCACTGGGAAGAAAGTCCAAGGCAAAAGCCTGGAGCCCAAATGGAATAGAATGAGCCATATCCCCAGACCGTCCCTGAGATCCAGGGAGTGTGCCAGGGAGCCTGAGGAAGGGGGCGGAGGAGGCAGGTGAGTTCAGGCCCCTCCTCTTCAGCCTCTGCGCCTCGCATGGGCCTGGGCAGAGGCCTCTGTTGGCCTCTGGTGTGAGAGTAAAGATGCTCTCATAGCAGGGAATCCTGTCTGCGATGGGAACAGTAGTTCCAGGCCTTGGCCTGGCATACATCTGTCCATTTATTGTTCCTTTTGGCTTTCTGCTTATTGCAGGGAGGCTGGTATTAGCTCCCTCTGCCTTATTTAGAGATTGTTCTCTCTGTATTCAGCCGGCCTTTTTCCCTGCCTATATCTAGTTACTTACCATCATGCTTTATTAGTTTAGAGTCCAATCTTGCAGAAAAATGCATATTTGCAATACATTGTCCTGGAATGTAAATTGGAAACGACACCCCCATGAGGCTAAGAGGCATCCCTGCTCAGGGTGGCCGAGTTGAGCTGGCAAAAGGATACAGGATACAGGCCCAGCTGCTCCTAGCAGGGCAAGTACCAAGCCCCATTCTGTGCTGAATGGGCCCCTTATGAGGTCCAAGTGGCGAAAACATTGAATGTGCGCTGGTAGCATCCGGCTCGGAAGCAGCTGCTGTCCACTGTGGTACATGGGTGAGGGCCTGGTGCTTGTCCCTTACGGGCCAGATCATGGGAGCTCAGCACAGGGCACCAGGCTGGCATTTCTTGCTCTCTCTCAAAGCCTCAGGGCAGCCATGTGGCTCAGGCTCTTCCTAGGACAGGGTGGCAGTCACCAGATGGATTAGCATGGGGTCCAGGCAGAGGCCATGAGCAAGAGGAGCCAAGGGCGATGTCAGGTGGACAGTGGGGTCCTGGAGTGAAGGTGGGCCCTGGGGAGCTCCCACATCTGCAGAGGGCAGTGGTGCAGCCCAGCCAATGGGTGACAAGGAGGAATGCAAACCCCCTGAGGCCCGGCCTTCCCATTCCCCACAAAAGCTAGAAATGTGCATTATTGGGGAAAGTGCCCAGACTTTTAAATGTGGGCTTCCGTTTTTGACAACACATGAAGCCTAACAAAGCATGTCGCAGGCCAGCTTCAGCCCTTGGAGGTGCTGCAGGAAGACAGAAGCAGGAGGAGCCGGGACTGCCAGGGTCAAGGCACTGTTCTGCGTTAATGCACCTGCCCCCTGAGCATCACCGGGGATTGGAACGAGCCAGACCTGGGCCCCCAGGCAACCGTGGAGGCAGATGAGCTGGGGCTTTCAGCCGAGAGCCTGCAGGGCCCTGCTTTCCTGCCCTCTCTGTGTCCCTGTGGCATTTTCCTCAGGGCAGGGAGGCGATCCCCCCCCCCATGCAAGGAAGAGAAACAAGGGTGGGCTTGCCGTGGCCCTTGGTGGCCCAGGAGGAGGCAGGGGATGAGGAATCATCTGGAGGTCTGCGGAACTGCAGCTAAAGCAGGACGTCTCCTTCTGTGATGGATGCTCCTGGACAGGGTCCCAGGCGCCTCGTCTGCTCCTGGGGTCTGCAGCCTGCCAGGGCACACAGAAAGACAGGGAGGAGGATGGGCCCTGCATGGTCAGGAGCCTACAGGCATCCAGGCCTGGGTCCCTGCTCAGGTGTGAGACAGGACTGTCTTCAGCCTGTCATCCTACCTCCTCTCTGGCCTCACATGAGGGAGGGCCTGGCTGGTCACAAGGCCTGAGCCCCTGTGGCCTTAGGGAGCACTGCAAGGTTTCAGTGTGGGACAGCCCTGGCTGAGTTGGCCCCTGTGCAGGGGAGAGGCAGAGTGCCATTCATGGGACTCTTAGGGAGAGTGGGAGAGGGCCACCAAGTGCTCACTGCCCAGCCCATCTGTCTCAGCATGGAACCTCGTGATGCCAGATGAAGTTTTGGCCTGACAGATCAACAGATGTGGGTTCAGATATAGTTATTTCATAATACGAGGCCTTGGGAATTCTGTTCTGGGGGTGAATCACTGTGAACGGTGAGATCAGAGTGGACATAGCTCTGAACTGATCCTCACACAGACTTATGTTTATTCTTGCAGAGCCTTATGAAGTGGTCGTTTCTGGGAAAGGCTTCCATAATGCAAGAGTACAAGCTTATATTTCTTGCAGATTCAAGTTCAGTGACTCCAAAGTCATCAGTAAGTCGCTTCCTCGTACCTGAGACATGCCTTACCCTCCCAGACCAGGCTGTGCCCTCTGACAGCCAAGGATACTCAGACCTTGCTGACGATTTGTTGTGGACCTTGTGGGGTCAGAGGCAGTGTTGGCAGGTGGTAGAGGGCACTGGCTGGACAGGCAGCCACCTCTCCCTTCGTATGCACAATAGGGAAGTCCTCTGTCCCCAGTGCCCAAGAGTATCTTGGATCATGGCTTGCCCACGGCCAGGTTGGGTTTGGTGCCAGGTCTGCCCTCACAGCTGTGTCTGCCCTGCCCTGTGCTCAGCTCTCCTTCCCTTGAGGACTGAGGACCTGAAGCCCTGGGGTCTGCTGGTGGTGAATGGTGGTGGCCCTGGAGCTCTGAGCCTGGCCAAGTACACCAGTGCCTCTCCCAGACAGGTGTCCTTCCCTTGGATTGAGAGAGGATGCCAACCTCCAGGCCTGGGCCCTGGAACCTGCCCAGGCCCACGTCGCCTGTGTGACCTTCACCAAACAAGTGTCCTGCTCTCAGCCTCTATTTTCTCCACTGTAAACTTGAGCCATGTGGCAGTTGCAGTAAGGAGGAAGGTCACATGAGCAGAGCAGTCGGGACACAGAAGGGCGTACGGTTTCTTTATTCCCCCATGATGTGGTGACACTCAGGCTTCGGGGAGCCTCTATGATGGCGAGTGGCCCAAGGACGCACCCGGTGCAGGCAGAGCATGCCCTGGGCACTGAGGTGCCATGCCCTTCTCCCCCCCTCCCAGAGCGCCTGGGGACAGGGGCTTCCTGCACCTACTCAGCTCTCCCCGTGTGTCAATCCCCCAGCCCCTTAACACACTCATTTGATCTGATCATGTCATGTCCTGTGATGTCTGCTTCCAGGGCCGTCTGGTAAACCCAGAAGTCTCCTCTCCCCCGGGATGGTTCTGGGCCATCTCTCCTCCTTTCCCAGAGTACACGGCATGGGCAGGGTCTGGCATCGCCACATTCCCACTGGGCAGAGGTGTGCAGACCCGCAGGGAACTGGGCTTGCTGTGGCCTGCACTTTGTCTGCAGTTTCTCAGGGACGGAGCAACCCTGGCTGAGAGAGCTGGTGTTTACTGAGCACTTCCCGTGCCAGGCACTGGGCTAAGCGCCTCGCACACACTGTCTCTGTGGCTTCTCAGAACAGCCTCGCTGTGACCCTCTGTGACGGAGAGCCCTAGGCAGGGTGGTGGCAGCGTTTGCTCACGGCAACACAGCAGCGGAGGCTGAGCTGAAACTTGGTCCCAGCCGACCTGATCCCCAGTCGGGCCTTCTGCCTCCCTGAGGTGACAGTTCATGGGGAAGGCGGGTCCCAGGCTACCCCCAGGGAAAGTGTTCAGATGCCTCCTCTGCTGGCCTGCGGGTGTACTGCTCTCCCTCCCCGGAGGGCACTGGTCTTTCTCTCCAAGTTACGCCGGGGTCTCACATGGGCGAGCCCATCCCTCAGTCCTGGGCTCCTCTGCAGACGCCACTGTGCTCCTGCTGGTGGCTGGGACAGAAGTGGCCAAGCACAGCTGTCATTACAGGGAGCTCTGATGCCCTAATGAGGGTCGATTTTCTTGTTTTTCATTACGTTTCCTCTGATTAGAATACTCAGACAACATTTTATAATATAGAGAAAAGCGTAAGTTTTTAATATGGTAGGTGAAGTATTTGGTTTAATCAGTGAATCTTAGTTTTAAAACTCCTTCGGGTCAGCCAGGCTTTGCTGGTTGCTCTGCACATCTGGACCCTGATCGCTGCCTCCGTGGGCCAGGCCTGCCGCCCTCCCCTCCGTCCCCAGCACTGGACTGAACACCCTACTGGAAGTCACTTAGCTCCTCTGTGGGGACGTTTTGTGCTGTGAATCCCAATTGTTGTACCCCTCAGCAGTGAATTTTCCCTCTAACCTGATTTACGTGTTTATTTCTCACTATCAGCACCAAGGAAGGCGTAAGAAGGTTCAGAAGCTCATGGTTAATCTCACAATTGAATTAAGAACAACTCATGTGTCCATGGTCCATGTGGGCATGAATCATTCTGGCAGGAATAGCCCTGACCTACACTGAAAAAGAAAAAAGCAATAAAGACTACTTTTGTGTATAAAATAAAATCTTAATTATAAAATTATGATTATATATTTATTTACATAATTTTATAATTATTTTTGAAATATTAATTATTAATTTGAAAATAATTATAATTATAAGAATGACACAGTAGATGTCAGGGAAATAGAGAAAACATGAGAAGTAAAACACTACCCCTAATCCCAAAGTCAAATGTAAGTACTGTAAATTCTCCTAAATACAACATAAGCTTAATTTTGCCTGAATATGATGAAAGGAAATGAAACTGAAGTGGGATTGAAAAAACTGTTGAGCGTCATACAAACGCTTCTTCATGAGACATGTGAGTTCCTAAAAGGTGCCCCTGTTGTCCAAAGGAGACGACAGAAACATTAAGAGGTTAGGGACATACATACCTGGAGATTTCTTTTGCTTCATTTTTGGTCTGTGTGTTTTAATGTTTAAGTCTCCTGGTAGGAACACCTAGACAGCTGTCTTGTAAAAGTTAGAGAACATTTCTAAAGACAAGTCTATTTTTTAAGAAATTAAGAAAGAACAATGTTGCAAACCTATTTCCACTATTAGAAAGAAGTCTCCTGAAAGTGTCCCCAGCCACGGGGCATGGCCCCCCTGCTGGAGATGGCCGAGCTTCCTCTCCTGCCCTTTGATCCCAGCCCTGGGGATGCAGGACAGGGAGGGACTTTGCCTCTGTCCTGCATCTGTCACCATGGCTGCAGTTCTGGGTTCTGGGAAGCAGAACCCCACTCTCCTATAGCCTTGGGATTCCTGGGTCCTGGAGAAAGCCAGAGAAAGGAACTTCCTTCCAGGACCGTGGATGTCAGAACCTCTGCAGCCCTCCAAGGCCATTAGTTCCAACTTCCGAGGGCAAGCCTGGGGCCCGGGCGGCTGGAGTGTGTGGTAGAGAGCTGGTAGCAAAGCCAGAAGGGAATGCAGCTCAGCTCTGGCCTCCTCACCACGGGCCAGGAGGTGCGAAGAAGGTTTGGGCTCAGCAGTGAGAAGGATCCACCGTGAGAAGTTACAGAATCTTCTGAGCCTCCCAAGCTCCTACATACATACATAAATACATACATACATAAAAATATAAAATGAAAACACAGAAAACACCCCTACTCCCTTCTCAGGCTTCTCCATCTCTGTAAATGGCACCGCCACCCACCTGGTCACTCTAGTCAAAAACCCAGATGTCATCCTTGGCCCCTCTAACCTTCAGCCCACATAAAGCCCACCAGCAGGTCGCCTCTATATCCAAAATATATCCAGAATCTGTCCAGCCCAGACAGATTCACTGTAGTTGGAATAAAACCCAAACCCCTTCCCAAGGCCCACCAGGCCCTGCCCGCCTGTCCCCGCTCACTTCTCTCCCTCCTCACGAGCTCAGCAGCTGCTGCCTCAGGTCCTTGGCACATGCCACAGCCCGGAACACTTCCCTGGGATCACTCCCTGGCTGGCTCCTCGTTGTTTTGGTCTCAGTTGAAACATCACCTCCTCAGAGAGCACTCACTTTTAATGGAAATGTTCATCAGTACACAGTGTAGGAAGAATGTGTGATGACTTTGACGCACCCATCACCTGCTTTTATTAATTATCAATCCACCCCAGTCTGGTTTCCTTGATACCCTCACTACAGGGTACGTTAAAGCAAATGCCAGACATTGCATCATTTTATGTGTGAATATTTCATTTCTCTAAAAGAGAAACTGTATCTCTGAAAGACAGGACAGGTCACTAAGCTGCTGTTCCTTCCCCTCCATTTCCCGTCCTTTCCTCTGCTCATGAATGTCACAGTACTTGTTACTCTCTGGCAGTTGTTTGTTCATCGATTTTTTAAAGTTATTTTTAATTGACGCATAATAGTTGTACAAATATGTGGGTACAATGTGATATTTGGATACATGTGTATATTGCGTAAAGATCAAATCCAGGTAGTTGTTATCTTCATCATCTCTAACTTTTATTATTTCTTTGTGTTGAAACCATTCAAAATCCTCTCTCCTGTCTATCTGAAATTATACAATAAATTGTTAACTATAGTCATCCTACAGTGCTCTTATTCCTAGAACTTATTTCTCCTACCTAGCTGTCATCTTGTATCCAGTGGCCAACCTCTCCCTCACCTTCCCCCCCGCTTACCCTTTCCAGCATCTAGTAACAACTATTCTCCTGTCTACTTCTATGATATCAACTTCTTCAGCTTCTCCATATGAGTGAGACTATGTGGTAGTTATCTTTCTGTACCTGGTTTATTTCACTTACCATAAAGTCCTCCAGCTCATCTATATTGCTGCAAATTACAGGATTTCATTCTTTTTTATGGCTGGATACTATTGCATAGCATATCTTATCCCACATTTTCCTTATCCAATAGTCAATGGATGAACACATGGGTTGATTCCATGTCTTGGCTAATGTGAATACAGCTGCAATAAACATGACAGGGCAGGTACCCCTGGGACATACTAATTTCCTTTACTTTGGAGATATACTCAGTAGTGGGATTGCTGGGTCATATGGTGGTTCTATTTGTAGCTTTCTGAGAAACCTCCATACTGTCTGCCACAATGGTTACATGAATTTACATTGCCACCAACAGTGCGTGAGCTCCCCTTCCTCCACATCCCGAGAAGCATATTTACTTTTTGTCTTTTTGATAATTGCTATTCTAACTGAGATGAGATGATATCTCATGGTTTTGATTTGCAATTCCCTACTGATGAGTGATGTTGAGAATTCTTACATGCTGTTATTAGCCATTTGTATGTGCTCTTTTAAGAGGTGTCTATTCAGATCATTTGCCCAGTTTTTAATCTGATTATTTGTTTTTTGTTGTTGTTGAGTTGTCTGAGCTCCTTGTATATGAGGGTGTTCAAAATATTCGTGAAAAAATAGAATTAAAAGATAATATGAATCTTTCCATGAACTTTTGAAGTAACTTGATACTTTATGAAGTATTCTTTTTGAAGTATTCTTGATATTAATCCCTTGGATGAATAGTTTGCAAATATATTCTCCAATCTGTAGGTCATCCTCATTGCTCTGTTGAATATTTCCTTTGCTGTGCAGAAACTTATTAGTTTGATGTAAGCCCATTTGTCTATTTTTGCTTGTGTCGTCTGTGCTTTTGAGGCCTTGCTCATAAAGTATTTGCCCAGACCAACGTCGTGAAGCATTTCCACTACGTTTTCTTCCACTAGTTTCATAGTTTCACGTCTTACATTTCCGTCTTTAAGCCATCTTGAGTTGATTTTTTGTATATGGTGAGAGATAGGGGTCCAGTCTGATTTTCTGCATATGGATATCCAGCTTTCCCAGGAATATTTATTGAAAAGATTGTCCCTTCTCAAATGTATGTTCTTGGCACCCTTATCAAAAATTTGTTGGCTATAGATTGCAGATTTACATTTGGGTTTTCTATTCTATTCCATGGTCCATGTGTCTATTTTTTTTTTAAACCAATGACAATATGTATTGAAAACTTCTTTTTCCAATTAGCATAAATTCAGATATAGAAAAAGAGCAAACAATAAAATATAATGGCCAATTCCAATGTACAGTACAACTCGAAATACAAGCAATCTAGCAGTGAAATAACAACAGCGTTTAAGGAAGGCTCACATGAAAAATTAAAGCACCAGGAATTGAACTAAAAATCTGGGAACATCATTATTCTAAATATCATCTCAACCAGATTATTTTTTTAGCTATCTCATTTCACAAATAATATGAGAATTAAAAAACAAAAGAATACTTTGGGAGACTGTGCACTAAAGGGCTATTTTTTTCTAGGTGCTAGGATTATAGGTCATTTTGCTTTTTTTGCGTGTTTTCTCTAGTTGAAGTTCTCTGCAATGAACATAGATTGCTTTTGTAATCATATGGCGTTTTTTCTGTTTTGTTTTGTTCTTTAAAGATTACTGCTGATGCGTCAGCAGAGCCCACCACAAAGCATATACTGGGGCTTGGTCTTAACTGCAGAATTGAGAAATATCCCATTAGCTGCTATAGCATCAACAATCTATATATTTCATGAAGAAAAATGTCCCAGAAGAAAAGTGCAGCCAGCTGTCCTTTATATGAAATTGTGGTACTGCTTTTGGAAGTATGTGTCTATTTTTGTAGCAGTACCATTCTGTTTTGATCAGTATGACTTTGTAGTGTATTTTGAAGTCTGGTATTGTGATGCCTCCAGCTTTGTTCTTTTTGCTGAAGCTATTCAGACTTTTTTGTTTTGGCTATTTGGGGTCTTTTGTGGTTCCATATGAATTTTAGGATTTTTTTTTTTCTGTGAAGAATGTCATTGATATTTTGAGCAGGATTACATTGAATCTGTAGATTGCTTTGGGTACTGTGGTCATTTCAAAAATATTGATTCTTTCAATCCATAAACATGGGATATCTTTGGTTTTTTGTGTCTTCAATTTCTTTCTTTAGTGTTTTATAGTTTTTCGTGTAGAGCTCTTTCACCTCCTAGGTTAAATTTATTCCTAGGCATTTTATTTTTTTGTTGCTCTCATGTATGAGACTACTTACTTGATTTCTTTTTCACCTAGTTTGTTGTTGTGTATAGAAATGCTACTGATTTTTTGTATGTTGATTTTGTATGCTGTAGCTTTACTGAATTTATTTATCAGTTCCAGGAGTTTTTTGGTGGAGTCTTTAGGTTTTTCTAAATAAAATCATAATATCTGCAAATAGGAGCAATTTGACTTTCTTCTTTCCAATTTGGATATCCTTTACTTCGTTTTCTTGCCTTTTTATTTTTTATTTTGTTATTTGCCTCCCTCTTTAATGCCTAAAATGAAGTCCCATAAAAGCAGGGAGTCTACCTCCCATCTTTCCATTAAACACCAGTGCAGTATCTTCAAATCCTCAGCACATGTCCTGGAGTAGAAGAAGGCAGAGAGAACAAACTTGTCATTGGCCAAAGTGTTAGTTCTGCTTGCCAAGGGCAGTCAGAGGGTAAGAGGAATGTAGGGAAGGAAATATCCATTGACATTTTTCTTATGTTATTTTCTTTCAGATGTAAATCCAACTGTGGTGGAAGAAACTAAAATAATTTGTCCTGGACCAGTGATAGAACAACCCAGACAGTAAGTGGCCCTGGTTGAGGCCCTAGTGAGCAGGAGACCAGGTGGTCAGTGTTTATGACCATTTGTGTACAGAATGTGGGATGCCCCTGTGCTAATGCAGCTCTGTGAGGGGGCTAAAGGGACATTCCATATCTGTCCTTGATGGAGGCCCCCAGGTGTTCAGGGATCTGTCCTGGCCCAGGCTCTGATGGGTAGGGCAGCATCAGGAGAGGAATGGTGCCTTTGCTCCGGGTCACCTTTTGGAGCTCAGCTAATATACCCTGTAGATACAGAAGAGTCAAGATGGTGACACCAAGCAGCACCCCCTGGTCACTTAGCCCAAGGCCCCGATGGTATCAGACTCCAAGCAGAGCCCACACTGCATGACCTGCATCCCCCTTGGCCACCACTGCTGAGGCCAACCTTGCAATGCACTGGGGAACAAAGTGTCCTTACCATGCTGTCCACGCTCCGGAGCCTCAGTGCCTGATTTTCAGAGGCTGAGGTTTGAGCCAAGGGCCAGGGCTCGGTCTCTCCAGGTTGCTTCTCACCCTCTGCGCTTTCTGTGCATTAGGCTGATGTTTGTTCAAGTCACCCTGAACAATGGCATCACTTTCCTTGGCAGCAACCTCACCATCACCAAGGTCAACTGCGTGAGTACCACGGAGGGGCTGTAGCCAACCACAGGGGCTGTCCAGAGCCCTGCACCAGGAGGACATACACCCCGGGGTGGGGGGGACAGAAAGGACTACTGGCTCCCAGGTAGACCCAGAAGGCCTGTACAGTCACCTCAGGCAGACACAACTGGATTCCAGCTGGGGTGAGTGGGTAAGGCTGGGGGCTGCCTGCTAGGAGCCAGAGTGCAGGACTCTAGGGCACCAGGCCCCTCCACATGGTGTCCCAGACACAGGGGATCGAGGATTCACCCTGCCAGGTGAGCATGTGGTTTTTGCTGAAACTGTGCTCTAGCTGCGGCTCTGGCCCTAAATACACTCATGCCCTCCAGCCCCCGAGCCTGCTGGGCGAACACCTGCTGACACTTTGCACACATCTCTCAGCCTCTTTTCTGCCTCCTCTCTCAGGGTCCTCAACTGGCCCTCTCTCACACTCTCTCTGATCCCTGCAGTGCATTTCTCTCCTGCTGCTGATGGGGACACTGTTAGGGGTGTGAGCTGGGACTCAGCTCAGGGACAGGCACCCTGAGAATGAAGGTGCTGCTCCCCCAGTGCCTGCTCTTCATAGCTCCATGTCACCCAGGCACCTCAGCCCATGCAGCACAGTAGGGGCATGTGCCTGGCAGGAGGGATGTCTGAGCCTACTTGTGACCACCCTTGTGTCCAGTGTCAGCTGTGGGGACCCAGCCGTGCTGACAGTCCTCCATCTGGCTCTGCCTTCACATCCACGCACGGATCAGCAGACAGAACTCACACGTGTGCCCATCAGGAATTCCACCCAGTGACAGCCCACCCAGGGACAGGCACATTTAGAAAAGAACTCGGGAGCAGCCCTGAGTCTGCAGCCCAGCCAGTCACCCTCACAAGCAGCCCAGCTGTCACCTCTCCTTTCAGCCGGCCTGTTCCCTGTCCCTCTGCAGCCTTCTCTCTAAGCAGCACCTGGATTTAGGAAAGGACTGGGCGGCCTGCTCCCCTCAGATGCAGCACACGGGCCCTTCATCATGAATAACAAGCAGGAGAAGAGGTCCCATTCCCTAAGCCCACAGGGACTTGGCCCTGTGCTGGGACTTTCTCTGAACTCTTAAACCTCACAAGTGCCCAAAAGGGAGGGAGTCTCGTTTCCTTTGTACAGATGTGGAAACTGAGGCTCCGAGGGATGAGCAGGTGTGGCCCAGGCTGCAGAGCCAGGCAGTGGGGGGGACGGGCTACTGGGAGATGGAGCGGGTCTCAGCCCTGCCCCTGGTCCTCACCTCAGTGGGCCCCAGCAGCCCGGCTCCCACCATCTGTGTGCCTGCAGCAGCTGTGTCCTCACAAAAGCCCTGCACTGTCATCCGAGGCGTGCAGAGAGGGCGGGTTCGTCAGACCTCGGGGCCTTCAGTCCTCCTTGGTCAGGGCTTCGGGGCAGAGCCTTTGACCAAGGCCAGAGGTGGGGTCTGTAGCTCTCTGAGACCAGCCCCAGCTTCTAGTCCTACTGTGGTCCCTAGAGTGTGGCAACCTGGGGACAAGGGGGAGTGGGATGGTGGGATGCCAAGTGGTGGGCACCTGGGAAGAGGCCACCCAGGCCCTCCCAGGCTTCTGCTATTGGCAGTGTCTGTCCTGCCTGGATGCAAGGTGACCTGTTTCTCCTAAAGGTGACAACTACCACCCCATGCCCCACTACTACACCAGAGCCAAAAGAACCCGTTGAAACAATGGAACCTGTTGAAACAATGGAACCTGTTGAAACAATGGAACCTGTTGAAATAATGGAACCTGTTGAAACAATGAAAGCTGTTGAAACAATAGAACCTGTTGAAACAATGAAACCTGTTAAAACAATGGAACCTGTTGAAACAACGGAACCTGTTGAAACAACGGAACCTGTTGAAACAAGGGAAGCTGTTAAAACAATGGAACCTGTTAAAACAACAGAACCTGTTGAAACAATGGAACCTGTTGAAACAATGGAACCTGTTGAAACAACGGAACCTGTTGAAACAATGGAAACTGCTGAAACAACAGAACCCGTTAAAACAACAGAACTTTTTAAAACAACGGAAACTGTCATGCCCAGAAAACTCATGCCCCGAAAACTCATTATCTCGGAGCAAGTGCACAGCAGCCCGCTGGTCCTCGTCACCATTGGGCTGGCCCTGCTGCTGCTCCTGCTACTGCTGTGTCCTCTCCTCTGGCTCTGCTGTAGGAGGGTGAGTACCACTGCCTGCCCAGCCCTGGGCCCAGGGACATGCCACCCTCCGAAGGACTTGGGCAGGTGACATCCCATGATTCTGCCTGTGGGCAGTTTCCCATTCACTCCAAAGTCATCATATGAGCCAGTGAGGGACACACACTGTCCTCACCTTCCCCCGCCCTAGGGACAGCCTGGGCTCCATGTGGCCTCCTGCCCCAGGACAGCCATGCACAGCTGGCCTGGCAGGCTCTGGACACTGGGCTGAGGCCTGCTCTGCCCCCAGAGAGAAGGGACGCCAGGTTCCCTGAGACAGGGCCACCCACAGCAGCAGGAATTCTGGTGGCCTCAGGCAGATGAGGGCCCAGGAGGCGCCTCTGTGGTGAGGGAGGGAGACGGGGTCCCACATGAAGTGCTGATGGTCCCAGCGGAGGATGATGCTGGTCAGGGAGGAGGAGTGGCCTGTGGGACGCTGCACCTTTAGAAGCCAGCAGGGACCTCTGCACAGTCTGGAAACTGCGCCACCCTGTCAGCTGCCATGACTAAGTGCTGGCACACACGGGCCTGCTGGGAATGGGCGGTGCGCAGTGAAGCCACTGCCATCGACCGTGGAGGATCGCTGTCCTGTGTCGGGCTTTGCAGCCTGAGGGTGAATTGACGGCCACTGTGGGGCGTGGCAGCACCACACGGGCAGAGACGGGCACCTGGGAAGGGAGGCAGAGGGGCTGGGAGCTGGGGAGGCAGGACATTTCCCAGAGCATGGGCTGAAGGAGGAGAACGGGGCTCGCAGGGGTGCAGGCACGAGCTCTACACTCGGCGCAGCCAGAACGGAAAGCCGGGGCCTCACCCCTGAGCCTGGGAGGCGGGGGAAACCTGGGGACAGAGGGGCCACCAGAGGAAGGGAGCTGGGGAGTGTGCTCTGGTCTCCATGGGAGTGTGGGCTGATGGAGACACTTGCAGGTGTTGGGGTTCTCCAGGGACCAGACCCCTTAGCCTGGCTGATCTCCAGGACCCTACGAGGGAGGGACAGGGCTTCCTGTTGGGAAAGATTGGCACCCAAGGATCCAGGAGGTGGAAGCTGCTGGCCACAGCACCACAGGCACAGGGCACCCCATTGACACCCCAAAGGCCATGGTCTGTCCTGCTCGTGCGTGCAGAGGGGGACCCTGCGGGACGAGAGGGATGGAGGTGAGAAGGGCCTTGTGGGGATGGCGGTGACCCCCAGGCTGGGGCTGCGGGAAGAAGACATGGCTGTGTGACACTGGACTTTGATCTCGTGGGGCTGGAGAACTGGAGGGCCACAAGTATGGGGCCCCTGCCCCCAACCCCAGCAGGCCTGGTCCCGGCTCTGTCCTTGTTGGGATCCAGGCTTTCTTCTGGGACCTCCGCCTTTTCTGCAGCCTTAGAGGACAGCAGGGGAAGCCAGCCCTGCCCATCCCCTGACAGCGAGTGCCACAGAGAAGCCAGTACCCACCGTCCAGTGGGAGGTGGCACCCGGACCTGTTCCGTGCCTTCCTCTTCCCTCCGCCCGCATCTCGGGCACCTGTCCCCTGAGCAGGGCCGGGTCCTCTTCCCTGCCTTCTCCTGGTTGCCCCTAAATGCAGCCTCCTTCCTGTCTCCAGCTGCTGCCCAGGCCCCCATGCCCACCACCTCTTCCTTTCAGGGCCTCTGCTTGGCCACCACACAGCCCCCCAACCTTCGATCTTTTCCTCTACGACCAGCCCCTGGCTTCTCCTCCTTCGCCAAAAGTCCTGCTCGGTTCCAGATTCCAAACCTCTCTAGGGCCAAAAGGGACCCCTCCCCAGTCACTAAAGGCCGGCAGGCACCTCCCTGGGGGGCGGCTGGAGCTCTGTGCTCCCGGGCAAGGCTGTCGGGAGCTGCGGGCTGCACCTTCTGGGGGCCACATCCCTGCCATCGAGCTTCCTCGGGGCCATGTCTGCTTTCAGGGCAGTCCGGATTGCTCGTGCAACTTCCTTCACCCCAGCTGCTACCAGGGGCCACTGACGTGGTGTCAGCCCGGGGCTCAGGTGAGTGGGTCACAGGGACACCCCTGATGGTCACAATGGCCACTGCTTTTGCCCTTGGCAGTTGCACCTGGGATTGGGGCTCGGGGAACCATGTCCAGGCATCTACCTAGGGGGGTGCCCAAGACAGGGAGTGGCTGCTCCCGAGCCTCCCAGGCAGTTTCCAGACATGGCGTCTGGCATTCCATGGCTGCCCACCTGGTGCCAGGAGTGATGCTGGGTGCGGGTGACAGTGCTCTCTGGCCAACANGCCCGCATCTCGGGCACCTGTCCCCTGAGCAGGGCCGGGTCCTCTTCCCTGCCTTCTCCTGGTTGCCCCTAAATGCAGCCTCCTTCCTGTCTCCAGCTGCTGCCCAGGCCCCCATGCCCACCACCTCTTCCTTTCAGGGCCTCTGCTTGGCCACCACACAGCCCCCCAACCTTTGATCTTTTCCTCTACGACCAGCCCCTGGCTTCTCCTTCGCCAAAAGTCCTGCTCGGTTCCAGATTCCAAACCTCTCTAGGGCCAAAAGGGACCCCTCCCCAGTCACTAAAGGCCGGCAGGCACCTCCCTGGGGGGCGGCTGGAGCTCTGTGCTCCCGGGCAAGGCTGTCGGGAGCTGCGGGCTGCACCTTCTGGGGGCCACATCCCTGCCATCGAGCTTCCTCGGGGCCATGTCTGCTTTCAGGGCAGTCCGGATTGCTCGTGCAACTTCCTTCACCCCAGCTGCTACCAGGGGCCACTGACGTGGTGTCAGTCCGGGGCCCAGGTGAGTGGGTCACAGGGATACCCCTGATGGTCACAATGGCCACTGCTTTTGCCCTTGGCAGTTGCCCCTGGGATTGGGGCTCGGGGAACCATGTCCAGGCATCTGCCTACGGGGGGTGCCCAAGACAGGGAGTGGCTGCTCCCGAGCCTCCCAGGCAGTTTCCAGACATGGCGCCTGGCATTCCATGGCTGCCCACCTGGTGCCAGGAGTGATGCTGGGTGCGGGTGACAGTGCTCTCTGGCCAACAGTTGCCAGTGCTACCAGGTGCTAGGTTTCCCTCCTGTGTCATCACCTGTGACCGTGGGCAGAGAACTAATTGTTAGGCTTGTCGTCCTTGGAATTTAGTAATAATGACAGATGATATTTATTGCATCTCCTGTGGGCCAGTTGCTAGCCTAAGAAGGCTGCGAGTTTTCTCTGTGCCCACCCTCCCAGGACCTGTAGGAGTGGGTGCTGCTATTAACCCAGCGTGCCCAGGGGGACTGAAGCACAGAGAGGCTGAGCGACATGTTCCAGGTCATAGAGCCAGGGAGTCTGAGAGCTGGTCTTGAACCTGGGCCTGGCTCCCGCCCTTTGCCCTGGCCACCCCCCTGCAGGTCTACACTCGTGACCTCATGATGGTTACCCCCAAACCCTGGAAGGCAGCCCTGCTCACCTTCAGAACCCCCGACAGCCCTGCCCCTGGCTTGGAGGAAAAGGCTCCTGGAGACACAGGTGGCTCAGGACAAGGGCTGAGGGCACAGAGGGGAACGTGAGCAAGGTCCCTGACAGGGCCCAGCAGGACAGGGCAGGAGGGCAGCAGCAGTGCAGGGTGTGGAGGGGTGGACAGCCAGCGTCAGTAAGATGGAGTCTCAGTGAGCCAGAGCAGCATCCAGGGTCTTTGTCACTGTCATGGCCCAGGTCAGGCTTTATGTATGAATGACAGCTCCAGGCAATCCTGAAGGTTTCACTCTGCATGGACCGCTGTAGGGACTGGAGGGCTTTCCTAGCCACCAGCAGGCTCTGCAGGGGATCGGCGGGAGTCCAGGCAGCCTGGGAAGAGGGGGCTTGAGTAGCAGAGGCGCTCAGCAGGGCCAGGAGGCCGCGGAATCCGTGGGCAGTGTCTGGCTGCAGCCCCCACCGTGGACTGTGGGCATGGTCGGCCCCTCTCCCGGGTGGGGAGGTCAAGGCAAAGCGACTCGCCCACGCACGTCTCAGAGCTCTTTCCAGCCCTCCAGCCTCAGATGCTGAGGGTGATTCACTTACAGCCTGAGGCATGCAGGGTAAGGACAGGCAGACCTAAGGTGACCTTGTTCATTCCTGTGTGGGGTCTCTGCCATCCCATACAATTTGGGAGTTTTCATACCTAGGCCCAGATGGTGCATAAAGATGTCATGGCCTCTAACTTGTACCATAAAATACGTGCAGAGTAGAAGAGAGAAGTAATTGTGGGGGAGGCTTTATTCTGGAGGAGAACAGTATGTGTCCATGTCCCATCTCTAGTGGGACTGGTCATCCTGGCTGCTGTGTGCTGGGCCCTGAGGCAGGCCTGAAGCTGTGCAGGGCAGGAGGTTCATCCCAGAGGGAGGCCCTGAGTACGGGCAGCAGATGTACCCGGAACCACCTTTCTCCCCACTGCCACCCTCCGTCACCCCTATGGCTTTCCTGTGCATCCTGTTCTGGGTGGAACACGAAGCCCTCGCCATCAGATTCCCATGCTCACACGTCAGGCACATCTGTCCTCTCTATGGTGTGTGCAGGGGTTGGGGCAGATAGAGAAGGACAATCCCTTGGGGTGCAGATCATTTTGAGATACGTCCCCAGAGCCATTTAGAGCCTCCCCCATTGAATCCAGTAAAGGTGAAACTCATCTTTATAAAGGCAAAGAGCTGCAGCCTCCCAGTGGTCCTAACCCCCAGGGCCCTCCTTGTCCTGGGGCCTTTGCAGATTTGGGACGGGAGCATTTACATGGACCCAGGAGTCCTTGGCTTGGCTTCGGTTCCAGTGTAAATGGAGCTGGTCCGCAGCAGCTCGCTCAGCCCCGCAGTGTCTGCCACAGGGACCTGGAGGCCGCAGCGCTGTGCACCTGTCACCAGCCTCCTCCTCTTCCTGTGCAGGTGGACCTCACAGTGGTCATAGCCACAAGCAGGCTAATGGCACAGGGGTCCCAAGAGGGTTGAGAGTGGCCACCATGGGAGGAGTGGGGGCGATAGAGCCATGACAGTGGCCCAGGACAGGGAAAACCCCACTCAGTGACATGGGCAGAGGTGGCAGGGGAGGGCGGGCGCAACTGAGAAGACTCGAGCTGAGTCCTGGTCTGGACCCGCTCAGCCCACTCCTCCTGCTCTTTCCGTCAGGATTTGGGGGCTGGTGTTTACTGCAGGTCGTCTGCCTGGGCAAGTGTGTTAGTTTCCTGTTGCTCCCGCAACGCATCCCCACACCCTTAGTGGCTTGAACAGGGCACATTTCCTCTCTCCCTGTTCCGGAGGCCAGAGGTCCGATGGGATTTGTTAGTGGAAACCAAGTGTGGCCCGGGCTGCACTTGCTCCGGAAGCGCTGGGAGAACAGCTTCCCTGCCTTTCCCAGCCTCTGGAGCCGCATCCCAGTGTGCCAGGGC
>NW_007733333.1:44309-49227 GCF_000696425.1 Galeopterus variegatus | reverse complement strand
ACTGCAGAGCCTTAAAGTATGTCTCCTTCCATCACACGTGGGGGTCCCTTCCTTGTGCCCCTGTGTCCCCTGGGATACCATAGCACCACCTGGATCATCCAGCTTAATGTCCCATCTCAGCCTCCTGAGCTTAGTCACAGCCACGAAATCCCTCTTGCCATGTAAGGAACCCAAGCCACGGGTTCCCAGGATTAGGACCTGGATAGCTCTCGGGGCCACAGTAGCGAGCCAACCATAGCTGGCCACAGCGAGCCACTGAAACAGAAACTTCTCTGAGCGGGGACTGTCTTATTCTGCACCTTGCGCATAATGGGCCAGGTAAAGAGAGGCAGGGAGGCCTGAAGTGTGACTGGGCATGGCACAGGGTGGGGGGCACAGAGCACACTGAGGAAGATCACACAAGGGCCTCTGTTCAGCCTGTTCTCCTGAAGGCTTGGCTGCCACGGGGTGCCGGTAGGCTTGGCTGCCATGGGGTGCCGGTAGGCTTCTCTAGGTTTGAAGGTTCTCACTGTGGTCCTTGAGAAACTGCTCTCTGGAATTCAGTTGCACTGTGGAAAGGCCAGTATGGTCTTCCTCCTCCTGCTGCACCACCTCCTGAACACAGTGGCCCCTTCTCTGTCTGCCTCTCCTGGAGTCAGAGTGGCCAGAGACTCTGCCATGTGGCCTGTGTGCCCCTGGCCCACTCCCTGACACGTGTGGGCCCTTNTGCTCCCGCAACGCATCCCCACACCCTTAGTGGCTTGAACAGGGCACATTTCCTCTCTCCCTGTTCCGGAGGCCAGAGGTCCGATGGGATTTGTTAGTGGAAACCAAGTGTGGCCCGGGCTGCACTTGCTCCGGAAGCGCTGGGAGAACAGCTTCCCTGCCTTTCCCAGCCTCTGGAGCCGCATCCCAGTGTGCCAGGGCACTCGTGATCCCTCCTCCATGCACACGCGGGCACTGCAGAGCCTTAAAGTATGTCTCCTTCCATCACACGTGGGGGGTCCCTTCCTTGTGCCCCTGTGTCCCCTGGGATACCATAGCACCACCTGAATCATCCAGCTTAATGTCCCATCTCAGCCTCCTGAGCTTAGTCACAGCCACGAAATCCCTCTTGCCATGTAAGGAACCCAAGCCACGGGTTCCCAGGATTAGGACCTGGATAGCTCTCGGGGCCACAGTAGCGAGCCAACCATAGCTGGCCACAGCGAGCCACTGAAACAGAAACTTCTCTGAGCGGGGACTGTCTTATTCTGCACCTTGCGCATAATGGGCCAGGTAAAGAGAGGCAGGGAGGCCTGAAGTGTGACTGGGCATGGCACAGGGTGGGGGCACAGAGCACACTGAGGAAGATCACACAAGGGCCTCTCTTCAGCCTGTTCTCCTGAAGGCTTGGCTGCCATGGGGTGCCGGTAGGCTTCTCTAGGTTTGAAGGTTCTCACTGTGGTCCTTGAGAAACTGCTCTCTGGAATTCAATTGCACTGTGGAAAGGCCAGTATGGTCTTCCTCCTCCTGCTGCACCACCTCCTGAACACAGTGGCCCCTTCTCTGTCTGCCTCTCCTGGAGTCAGAGTGGCCAGAGACACTGCCATGTGGCCTGTGTGCCCCAGGCCCACTCCCTGACACGTGTGGGCCCTTTAAGTGAGGGCTGGCGGTCCTCAGCTGAGCCACAGTGGGCAGGGTGCTGGAGAGATGACAGCAAGGCTATGGGCAAATGGTTGTGCAGACAGATTCTGCTGTCCCTAAGGGTGTGGAACATTCTTTTCCCAAACCAAGGGACTGGCAGAGCTGTTGCCTCCACAGCCCATCACCCACCCGAGGATGCCCCACCTGCCCTCACCCAGAGCCCGGCCTGAGGGCTGTGATCAGGGCTTGTCCTTTCCACACACACTCCCGAGGGCCTTATGGGCACTCCTGGGCCAGAGGGAAGTCAGGCGTTGTCCTTGCTCCCCGGGCTCCCAGCCCAGGGTGAAGCAACGTCAACCCCTGAGGAAGGCGGGGAGACTTTCCATGCCTGAGCTCAGTGTGGAAGGGACATCGAGGCTGGGGGCCCGCAGCCCAGGGGGGGAGGGGAGCATCAGTGAGGCCCACCCTGCAGGTCCCAAGAGGTCCTGAGCCCATCCCTTGAGTCAGGCAGTGGCAGCCGCTGGGCCCAACTCCAGGTGTCTAGGTGACCTTCTCTGTCCTCTCCTACAGAGGAGCTGCATTCACTGTACCCCCATGAGCCCCCTGGGCATGCGGGCCCCCTGCAGCCACAGCGACACCTGCCTTCCTCCCTGCTGGGACAGCCGCCCCCTGCACTGCTGCTCCCGCTGCCGCTGCCTCCCAGCCACATGTGCCGGGCCGCCCTCCAGGATGCTGCCGCTGCTCCCTCCCTCTGCCCGGACACCCTGCAGGACCCCTTTGTCACTCCCAGCCCCATAGCCCAACCTCTAAGGGCCGAAAACCCACGATTAAGAGGTCTTTGTTTGTTGAATTGGACACGAGTGTTGAGTTTTGCTTTATGGTCCAAAGGACTGGAATATGTTGCTGGTAGCAACAGAGTTTGTCACCTGGGAGACTGATCCATGGTGTGAGATGTTTCACACTGCACCTGCCAGCACCAGGCCCCTGGTGTCCTGTGGGTGCGAGGCATGCATGAGTCCCACTCCCGGCATCCCTGTTCACCTGTCACTGCTGGGACACACGGGGCCTAATGCCAAAGTCTGCATGAAAAGAACCCAGCAGTCTTTGAAATACAAATGTGATCCTGTGTCTCCTTCCTTCATTATTGCAGAGAGAAGTACCTGAATTTCTCATCTCGTGCATTCCGTGTCCCTGGTTTCCATTTTTTGGCTACCTAAATTCCAAAAGTGTAATAGAAGGAGTTAAGCCCTTTTTGGAAGTGCTACTTCTCTTTCCAGTGTTAAAAGAAAAACTTTAGATAAATTAAATTTAAGAGAGTTTAACTGAGCAATGAATGATTAGCAGCAAGTTGGGCAGCCCAGAACCAGATAGGCTCAGAGCGACTCTAGGGCTACCGGGTGGTTGAATAGCATTTATGGACAGAAACAGGAAAGTGACATGTGGAAATGGAAGTGAAGTACGTCACACGTGGCCTGGTTATGGCTGGGCATTTGGCCTATTTGAACCTGGTTTAAATAGTTGGCTGCCCGCTGTTGAATGAAGTTCAGCTACCGTGACTGGCTGAGACTTAGCCACTCGTTCCAAGAGTAGGCTACAGTCGACCATCGTTAAGTTACAGTTCGCTATGTACAGAGAAACCTTTAGGTCAGACTTAAAATATGCATGGAAGCAGCTTTAGGCCAAATTGATTTAACATTTCCCCTCTTTTGGTCAATCTCTCAATTTTCAGAGATTGACCAAAGCTTTTGACATGGATGTCACTCTCTGTCACCATCATAAATGGACTTACTTGGTCTCAAATCCCATTGGAGAATAGCAGAACTGTGGGTTTTATAAGACGGGAGCAAAGAAAGCCAACAATAGGAAAAAAATCATTGATGAACATCAGGTTACTTTTTCATAAGGGTTAGAGCAGAGGGGACTTCCTTGTTATGCTGGATTCTCCTGTTCTGAGGAGAAAACAAATTGATCTGTTTGGGGATCTATTTGTTTCCTTAAAGGTTCAGTTTGAGAATGTGGCACTAAGCATGAGTGACTCCAGTTTGGTTTGGTCTGGTCTGTGGTCTGGTCTAGTACAGGATCTCAGTTCAAAACAATAGCCTCCCACAATCTTATTTAACAATTCCCCCCTTTTGCTCAGGTTCTCTCCCAAGTGAGAGTGTGACCAAAACTTAGGGCATTAGTGTGGAGTATACTATAAAACAAATATATTTCACAGGGCCTAGTTTCTTATATTTTCAGGTTTAGTCTAACTTCTTAAAAGTACATATAAAATGTTGACCTTTCAAAAAACAGGAAAATTTTCCCAGGCTATAGTCTCTGTAAGATGAAAAATTGTAACACAGCAAGGTTGCTGGTTCAAAGACAGACAAGTTACTGAGTGGTATGTAAAGCTGTGTGTGGAGAAGGAATGTTTGCTAAGATCAAGCTTTTGTTGATGGATCACTTAAATTGCCTTATGGAATGTCACTTTGCTTGTGAATGTTACCAGCCTATATTGTTAAACTATAACCCCACCTATGTTCTCTTCCTGTAACTTCCTGGTCTGGAGAATAAATGCGGGAAGAGAACCCCAATTCGTGGTTAATTTCCCAAATGGAAGGAGTGCCTCTCTCTTGAGGGTTCCTGGAGATTAACCACTTCGGGGCTTCTCACTGCTCATAAGAGATGGGCTTTGAGTAATCCTTTGTGTCTCTGTCATCCAGTGGAAGAGGGGTGACAAACCCATGGGAGGCAAAGCAACACATTAATGCTACTCTTCGGTTGCCATCATTTGGGGTTTCCAATCTCAACACGTCATCCATAAGTTAAAATGTCATCATGATCATGCATTTCTTTGAGTTTTTATCATTCCAGCTGAAGAGAGACCATTTGACATTCTACAGATGGCTGCATGCAAAAATTCAAATCTTTTGAGAGAATATAGTGCACCAGGGAGACGACTATTATGATGATCAGGAGGATAAT
This sequence comes from Galeopterus variegatus, assembly GCF_000696425.1. Taxonomy (NCBI): domain Eukaryota; kingdom Metazoa; phylum Chordata; class Mammalia; order Dermoptera; family Cynocephalidae; genus Galeopterus; species Galeopterus variegatus. The sequence goes on along the minus strand of NW_007733333.1, from coordinate 44,655 downwards.
CCAAAGAGTTTGGGGTATGATCCCTAGCCAGAATTCCCATGAACCGAACCAACTAAAATCTAACAAACCAAAGAATGAGCCAGATGAAGACTCTACTTGTTTTAACCTAGCAGCTTACTTGTCAATCTCCTGCAACCTCTCTATAATCCACAATGTGTTCATCCATGTTCAATAAGAATTGTCAGCAACGGCACAGATTCCTCTCCGTTCAGCCAGTAGGTAATCTAAAGCAATTCTATTTTTTTTTTTTTTTTCGTGTCCGGCAACAGATCGCAACCCTCAGTGTCGCGCCCGTACAGGACCGGGACCGGCAACGGGATCGCAACCCTCGGTGTTGCTCCCACAC
>NW_007733333.1:40633-43309 GCF_000696425.1 Galeopterus variegatus | reverse complement strand
TGAGCGGGAACCGGTCTGTATGTGGGATCCGAACCCTCGGCGGGAGTGCCGCCACACTCCCGAGCGGCGCACTGTAGCAGTGCGCCACCTGGCCGGCCCCTAAAGCAATTCTATTATCTAGCACAACTTTAGCCAGAGAATTTAAAGTCTGTTTTGCAATCACAGTCTTTGTAATAGAATCTGCTATGGAGCTTATTAGGAGAGAGAAATTTCTAATCATTGCCTCATTGAAATTTACTCCAAGCCATGGAAAAGGGGAACTAACAAATGATGCCCATCTGTAGAGTGAAGCCTTCCTGCCAATGTCCTCCTTAACCTGTGATGGTGGTTAAGATGAGTGAACCGATGTTCTGGCTTTGACTTATGGAGCAAGAAATGTATTAAAATTCCTAGGCCACATCGGCCCTTGGTCTTTTATCCATCAAGGCATAAGTTTGCCCATGTGTAAGACTGGCTGTGAAATCCTCTGTAAATAAAAGTATAGCCCGTGGGTGCATACACGACCCCCTTTCTGGGTCTATTGTTCATGGATGCATTACTTGGAAGGGTAAAATTGGCAGTTTCGAGCCAAGCGTCTGAGGCAGAGTTACCATAGGTTACAAGAGCACGATAGAACCCTGGTACATAAATCAGTTTGCAATAAACTCCATTTGGGCTTCTGGTGGAAACCTGTCTTGTGACGTCCTCATTGGTCCTGGTTCTTGGATCCCATTACTGAGTTAAATTAAAACAGGGAGTGAGAACAAGTGCGTCTAGAAATCTTAGCACCAGTACGATGTGAACAACAGTTCTGTTAGGATGCTACAGCGATTAGCTACTGGATAAACTAAAGGATCCCTGAGGTCACGTAAAGATCTGGATTTGTCATGGCTGATCCAACACTCCATCAAATTACCTGAAGAACCTACTAATTGTGAAATTCTAATTATAGCATTATCCAGCTGAACAAAAGAAGTAGGCATAGGGAAGGAAAAATTAAGGGAAGTAAGAGTTTAATGATGGCAGAGAAGTCATCGTCTGTGATCTTTGGAAAGCTGTCGATATCTAGGATACCTTATTTAGGATGTCATCTGCTTCCAAGCAGAAACTTCCCTATTTAGCTTTGCCTTAAGGTCTCCAATCAAAAGACCTTTATAAAGACAACACGAGGCACACAGAATCTGTTTCTGTATCTCTTTCTCTTTTCTCTCTCTCTATCTTCTTCGAGTTTACTCATAAGGCAAACAAAATTTATTTACTGTCTCTTATTAATACTACAGGAAAATTTTGTTTAAAAAGGAAAACCAGATTTGTATTAGTGTGCTTATGATATTAGGGCTCAATTTTTAAAAAATCAATTATGATAAATGCATTTAATCTTGGTCACTTTAACCACACAAGATTTTCTTTTGCTGTTTCTTTAACTTTCTATATTCATCCAGTTTTATCTCTATAATTCCTATTTTTATTTCTTAATTTTGAAACAACCTTTAAAAAGCATCCAAACTAGACAAAATTACTTTTCTTTTAACAAAAACCACATTTTTATGCCTTCCTAATAAACTTTCTCACCAAAAACATATCTTGCTTTTTTTGTACACTTTGCATACAGAATTGTTTTCCTTATTTTTAGGAGTTTTAATTACATATACTCATTACAATTTTAAATCTTAGTAACCTTAATTTCCAGTGAAAACCCTAGGAAATAAGCAATTTTGGCCTGTTTTATATCAGCATTTGTAGATGAAAACCATTTCATAATTTTTAGAAAAGTTCATTTCCTCCGTATTTTATGTTTATTACCAGATACAAACGTATTTAGCTTTTCTGTATTATATAAAAACAAGATGTTGAAGTATATAAATTTAAACTTATGCTTAATAATTGTTTCAGTATTTTAACTTAGAAATGACTCAGACACTAAGCTAGTATCTATTACTTAATTTAACAGGACATTAAGATTTTAAATTGATGAAAAAGATTTTTAAAAGTATTGCAAATTCATCTATAAACTTCTATGCTATTTAAATTCACCTGATTTACTCATTCTAACAATTATGCTTGAATTACTCATTAAACAAAGCTAGTGTTGAAGGAGTTCAAAAAATAACACCCTAAAATATGTAACTTTGGTATATTTTTGCCACCAGTAGGTAAGCATAGCAGGGCTTTTTGAATTTCCTTTATCCATCTAAAGACAGATTTTCCAAACAAACTCAATTGATGTCAATTCTCTCCCTAGAAATTTTCAGCACCCAGAGATTAATTCTATCACTGGAGAGACTTCATCACACCCAGACAGACTTGTCACAAACCATCACCTGTTGTTCTAAGGGCCCATTCATCTTTCCCAAAACACATTTACTACTTCAGGCTGAAATACCATAATTTGCCCAAACCAGGGAAGGAGGCTGTAGGTAAAGCCCCAGTTAAGATAAGATGGCCAGAAAAAGCACCTTAAACAAAGGTAAGCCTTGTAACATGCATTCAAACCAATGCCTTTTCTATTATAACAGTTTCAGGGACTCAGTCCTCCCTCCCTTCCTGGGGCAGGGAGACAGACACCGTTACAAATGGAAATATATGTGCCGCCCATGGAACAGGGTCCAGACAGGTGGGTGACACCCGCCCCTGCAGGGTGGGATGAAACAGGCAGCCGAAGAAAGAAAACATGGCGGGTATAAGAACCATTACCCG
>NW_007733333.1:38253-40361 GCF_000696425.1 Galeopterus variegatus | reverse complement strand
CACCAGGAAAAGTGCGTGAACCTTTTTATTAGGCAGAAAGGGAGTTAAAGTAGCCTGAAAGCACAGAGAGATTTTATCTGTCTTTAGAAGTGGAAGTGGCTGTCCACACTTGCTGACAGCTCTGCTTCTGGCCTGCAAGGTTCAAGCCCCCTTTACTGAAGCTGGCTCTGTGCTTCTGCGTTATCCACATGTAAATGTGAAGATGCTGCGTGCCCACCCCTGCGACTCTGTGGCCCCATATGCAGAAACACCTGTGATTTCCTGAAGAGCTCACTGTGATCGTGACTGACATCTGTCTACTCATGGAGGCTGAGAGCCTTTGTATTTCAGCCAACATGAATTAACACTAGGGCGTCCTCTGTCCTCCTCCCTGAACTCCAGAGGAGGTCACAGCTTAGCAAGGTTGGACCAAAGGACATGGGAGGGGAGGAACACTGTCCCCCCCCCCAGGCCACCCACGGGGACCATCCAGGCCACCCACGGGGACCATCACCAGGCTTTCTGTGGTGACTAGTGACAGGACGCAGCAGGAAGAGGGCACTGCATGGCCATCCCTCCTGGGCAGGGCCCACTTTGGCCCTGTCCCCTCCCTTCTAGCTCAGCTGATCCCTCTGGTTCGGCACCATCGGGGGCTCCTCACCCTGGGGAAGAGGAAACGGGTAAGGGTGAGCCCTCGGGGGCGCCTGACTTGCAGGTGGGCTCTTTTGCTCCACTGCCCCCTCCTTCCTGAGCCCTTGGGGGAAGCAGGGTCACGTTAGAAAACAAGTCTCAAGTTGGAGCTGCTCAAAACAGAAGTGTGCAAAGGCAATTTTCACTCCTTATTCTAGACCAGGACTATAACAACACACATTTCTGAGCGTCTACTCAGCATCAAGTGCAGCAGCCACTGGTGAGCCAGAATGGGCCAGAATGAGCCAGAACGGACTAGGTTACCAGCAGACCAACATGGGATGGCCAAGCACAAAAGAAGGGCCCTTCTCACCCAGGGACGGTGCAGAGGGGCTCCCGGCCACCAGGGGCACCGCAGGCCAACACTGGTCATTGCGGGACCACAGTATAGAGGGGGCGGCTCCAGCAGGGGGAAAGTTCTTCTGAGATCCCCTTCCACTCAGCCAGAGGGAAGGACAGGACTAGGCTGGGTGATGTCCATGTCCACGCGCCACTGATGTGATCCCAGACACGCCAGCCTGTCTGCTGGGGAGGCTGCGGTTCAGTCCAGCTACAAGCCCAAGGAGGACTTGGGGGTGATTTGTGGACAGCTCCAGTCTCTACCAGAGCCCCAGTCACTGAGGACAAGGACCTTGAAGTTGTAGATCTCCTGGTGGTTTTCCTGGATTCCCAAGGTAAGCTACCTGGGTGGCGACAGCCTGGCAGGACGGTAGGGGAAGGCGTGCACACCTGTTCTGAGTGCCTGTAGTAGCCGAGCCTCTGACAGTAACAGAAAGCCTCAGTCACTCTGGCCCAAGAAACAGACCAGAGAGGAAGATCTGCAGGTAGGAGGCTTACTTTATCAGGCGGTGCTCTCAGGATCACGGCCTGTCAGGGAGACAGTGCGGGCAGGACCCAGGCCCAGGCAGCGATGTAGATTTACAACATGCTGCAGTGGACTCTCAAATCCAGCGGAAGTGAAATGAATGGTCTGGGAATGATGGCTCTGCCTTTGCTGGAAAGTGTTTAAGGTGCTTTTTGCGGAGCCCTGAAAGTTCAGCTGTCGACCCAACAGCTCCCCTGGGAGCTGGGAGATGTCACAGCAGAACCCTGGGGAGTTTTATCAGTCTTGTGTTATCTTCTTTGGTTTGTGCGTCTGAGGCACCACAAGTGAAGCGTTTCATCCCCAGCAACAATTCATGAGCTTGGCCAGCTTTCGTCCCATTGGACAGATGAGGAAACCATGGCTCTGAGAATGTACAAGAACTTGCCCAAGATCACACTGCTTTTTTTTTTTTTTTTGTCTCTTTTATTTTGTCGATATACGATGTGGTTGATTATTGTGGCCCATCACCGAAACCCCCCTCCCTCCTCCCTCTCCCCCCTCCCACCCAACAATGTCCTTTCTGTTTGCTTGTCCTGTCAACTTCAAGGAATTGTAACTGTTGTGTCTTCTTCCC
>NW_007733333.1:36442-38082 GCF_000696425.1 Galeopterus variegatus | reverse complement strand
GTCCACACTTGCTGACAGCTCTGCTTCTGGCCTGCAAGGTTCAAGCCCCCTTTACTGAAGCCGGCTCTGTGCTTCTGCGTTATCCACATGTAAATGTGAAGATGCTGCGTGTCCACCCCTGCGACTCTGTGGCCGCATATGCAGAAACACCTGTGATTTCCTGAAGAGCTCACTGTGATCGTGACTGACATCTGTCTACTTATGGAGGCTGAGAGCCTTTGTATTTCAGCCAACGTGAATTAACACTAGGGCGTCCTCTGTCCTCCTCCCTGAACTCCAGAGGAGGTCACAGCTTAGCAAGGTTGGACCAGAGGACACGGGAGGGAACACTGTCCCCCAGGCCACCCACGGGGACCATCACCAGGCTTTCTGACTTGAGAGCACTGGGACCTCACAAGTCCCCTGGCTGGACAGTAGGGAGGGGCTTCTCCTCTGGTGGCAGGGTGGCTCCCGTCCTTGCTGGCTTTGCTTAGGAACTGGTGGGCTGGGGCCCATGTCCCCCAGTCAACAGTGTCCACGGAGACATGGGGTGGCGGGAAGAGTGCAGCACAGGAAGCCTGAGTCTCATCACCAGCACCAGCCTCTGGGGACTTCGGCCAACCTCTAGGAGCCCAGCCCCTTACCAAAGGTCAGACAGAAGCAAACCTTCACTTCTCTACATCCCAGTATTGTTTAGGGGATGTCAGAAGGGCAGGGGAAGGGCTTTGGAGGCTGTAAAGCGCTTCAACAGCGTCACTGTCAGCGGTGCCATGGCTGCCCTGGAACATGCGCAAATTTATTGTCAACCCAGTAGGAGGAGCTGAGGGTGGGATCAAGACGACCGCTCCAGGCTGAGTACCCCCCACCCCTTTCCTTCTCTGACAGCCAGAAGGTGCCTAATGCACAGCTCATCATTCCCAGGGCCACACCGAGACAGACCAAACTGTGCCTGAAAGTGCAGGAATTGGCACGCGGCTCTCCAACTTGTAGCAGAAAGAAGGAAAACACTGAGAAGCAGCCAGAAAGGACTTTCTCAGCAGTGACACAGTCAGAATTAATAATCAATAGAACTAGTCAAATAGAAGTCATTTTGAAAAAATAAACAAAAACCACAGAGGAACAAAAACCAAACACCCACAGTGAGCCGCTAACCCCTGCTGAGAGGCAGCTCCGAGCAGTCACTTTGAGGGGCTCGCAGGACAGAGATCCAGGCCAGGCTGATGGAGAGACAGAGGCCATCCAGAGTCCACAGGGTGCTTTTCCCCTCCAAGAGACAAAGCACCAGGGGACAAGTGTCCGGGCATTCCTTCTGCCTCAGAAAACAAGGAGGCGTCGTTCCGGAGCTCTGCAACAGCCTGGCCTTGCTTCTCCTCTAGCAGAGGCTGCGTCTCCTGAGGGCCACCCAGGGCCAGGGAGGGAAGGGCCACTCACTTGTCCAAGATGAAGTAGAGGTCAAAGTCTCCTCTGCATTCTTCTCCCTCATTCCCCTGGCGCCAGTGACGGCTCACACCTGGTCCTTGGCAGTGGTGGAACCTTCTAGAGCCCAGGACAGGGCGGTGGAAGATTCTCCATCCAGGGCCATGGGGCCTGAAGCTTTCTGCTCTAATAAGTGATGGTGGAGGCAGCAGTAGCAGCAGGAAGATCATGGATCCGGGCACATG
>NW_007733333.1:35736-36272 GCF_000696425.1 Galeopterus variegatus | reverse complement strand
CCCACCCAGCCCTCTCCCTCCCACCCTTCCCCTCTGCCCCCCTCTCCCCCTTCTTTACTGCGAGCAAGAATCCTTCCTTTGATTTCTTTTTTTTCCCCTCCTAGTTTGACTTTTTGGCCTGCAGTTGTCTTCATGTACCCACCTCCATTCATCCTGTATTGCTCGGTTATTCTCAGCCAGGGCTTGCGCTGGGCACTGGGAAAAGAATCAAGTCTCAGCCTCAGATCCTTTCCCTTGTAGGAAAAAATGACCAAAGTATATATCTGTGAATTTCAGGGTGAGCTGAAAGAAGACACCCAGTTTTAGAGACTAGGCTTTGATTGAATCCTTTTCTTGATATTTTTGCCTTACTAATAGGCACGGCCAGCACACTAGGAAGCTAAACCTTGCAGGAGCATTTAGGGGACTTTCCCACCCACACCTGCATTCTGGACAGGCTGTGCAATGCCAAGTTGGCAATGGGGGAGAGGTGCAGGTTCAGAGCTGGGTTGTGGGACAACAGTGGAAGGTCAGGGCTTTGCACTTGAAACATTTGG